>NC_141031.1:1420000-1422500 GCF_052040795.2 Danio rerio
CATCACAGTTACTCTATCGTCAACTCTGTTGCTCTGTTACCGTCATCACAGTTACTCTATCGTCAACTCTGTTACCGTCATCACAGTTACTCTACCGTCAACTCTGTTACCGTCATCACAGTTACTCTATCGTCAACTCTGTTGCTCTGTTACCGTCATCACAGTTACTCTATCGTCAACTCTGTTACCGTCATCACAGTTACTCTACCGTCAACTCTGTTACCGTCATCACAGTTACTCTATCTTCAACTCTGTTACCGTCATCACAGTTACTCTATCTTCAACTCTGTTACTGTGTTACCGTCATCACAGTTACTCTATCTTCAACTCTGTTACCGTCATCACAGTTACTCTATCTTCAACTCTGTTACTGTGTTACCGTCATCACAGTTACTCTATCGTCAACTCTGTTGCTCTGTTACCGTCATCACAGTTACTCTATCGTCAACTCTGTTACCGTCATCACAGTTACTCTACCGTCAACTCTGTTACCGTCATCACAGTTACTCTATCGTCAACTCTGTTGCTCTGTTACCGTCATCACAGTTACTCTATCGTCAACTCTGTTACCGTCATCACAGTTACTCTACCGTCAACTCTGTTACCGTCATCACAGTTACTCCATCTTCAACTCTGTTACCGTCATCACAGTTACTCCATCTTCAACTCTGTTACCGTCATCACGATTACTCTATCGTCAACTCTGTTACCGTCATCACAGTTACTCTACGGTCAACTCTGTTACCGTCATCACAGTTACTCTACCGTCATCTCAGTTACTCTGTTACCGTCATCACAGTTACTCTATCTTCAACTCTGTTACCGTTATTACAGTTACTCTATCTTCAACTCCGTTACCATCATCACAGTTACTCTATCTTCAACTCTGTTACCGTTATCACAGTTACTCTATCTTCAACTCCGTTACCGTCATCACAGTTACTCTACCGTCATCACAGTTACTCTACCGTCATCACAGTTACTCTACCGTCATCACAGTTACTCTACCGTCATCTCAGTTACTGTGTTACCGTCATCACAGTTACTCTATCTTCAACTCTGTTACAGTCATCACAGTTACTCTATCTTCAACTTTGTTACCGTCATCACAATTACTCTATCATCAACTCTACTATCATCACAGTTACTCTATCATCAACTCTGTTACTGTCTTCACAATTACTCTACCGTCATCTCAGTTACTCTGTTACCGTCATCACAGTTACTTTATCTTCAACTCTTTTACTTTGTTACCATCATTTCAGTTACTGTTAACTTCAACTCTGTTACCATCATCTTAGGTACTCTAACTTCAACTCTGTTACCGTTATCTCAGTTACCGTCATCTCTGTTTTTCTGTTACCTTCATCTCAGTTACCTTCATCTCAGTTACCTTCATCTCAGTTATTCTGTTACCGTCATCTCAATTACTCTAAAATAACTTCAACTCTGTTGCTTTGTTAATGTCATCTTAATAACGTTATCTCCGTTACTCTGTAAACTTCAACTACTTCAACCCTGTTACTTTCCCCTTTGTTACTTTGTTACCTCAACTGTTACTCTGTTACCTCAATTCTATTATGTCAACACTGTCACTCTGTTATTATCAACTTTTTTACCAGAAAAAAAACCTGATCATCAGCAGAACGATTTACCTGGCCAAAACCAAACCGTTGACGATCACGTTCTTGAATGGCGGTTTCCCAAACAGAGCCGTCGAGAGCACGAGTAACGTGTAGAACCTGCAGTAAAACAACACACAAACACAAGAGTTAAGAGACAAATCTACGTCCTTAAATCTATTACAAAACTGAAAACATTCGACTGTGGTGATAAATCATTTGAGAAATCAATTATGCATCAATTCTGAAATGTACACAATGCATGGCTATTCTCTCTTGAATCCATTCTGAGCTTAGTGTTTAGCAGCAGACGGCACTCTAGGCTAGTCTTTCCTGAATTTATTAATGATCATTTTAGGTTCAGGTTAAAAAGATAAATGGATAATATTTCCCACAGCTCTGCAACTAGTACTCAACTTCAGAATAAACACATTCCTTCAACAAATAAAGATTAACAACTCTCAATCATTTTCTAAAGCAATAGACTTATCAATAACTAAGCAGCTGTGTCAAGTTAGAAGCATCCCTAAATTAAACATAACTATGCATTAAAAATCCCCACACAAAACTGAACAAGATTCACAACAACACAACATGTAATCCCTATAAATAACCTTTATTATAGACCTCAAACCTGCATTATTGTTTCCAATCTGCTTGCTGATAGTGTTTCTGCATTTATTCTGTACACATGTTTAGCACATGATCTGTACGACGCTGCAGCCTGATGTGGTTTATTGTCAATAAGCACAATAAATAATTGATTTAAAAGCGGAGATGTTTGCTCTATCAGAATGTGTGGGAATAATAAACGAAGTGTGTGAGGAAGATACTGCCGTCTGGAGCTGATAGTCAACAACTGTTTACAGATAAAAGCC
>NC_141031.1:1427500-1447500 GCF_052040795.2 Danio rerio
TATTATTTCTTGTATAATTATTATTAATATTATTACTACTATTGTTATTATTATTATTAATATTATGCCTTTTTCTTGGCAAAGAAAAACTGAACTAATAACTTAAAATAACGCACCCTTGAGCGCAGGAAGGTTAACTGTGCTCGTGGGCCTCCTCCAGACACAGCAGAACATCACAGACTTCATCAATTCTCATCGGGAAGAGGCATTTCTATTTAAGCTCCATCTCGACACCCAATACATCAATTTAATGATTTCTCCCTTCTCTTATGTGCTCATCTCTGAACTAAATGTAGGATTTAAGGGCAGCGTGATGAGCTGGACATCATCTCAGCCAACGGAAGAAATGCATGAAGACTGTTAACATGCAGACGTGGTGAGATTAAAGCAAGATAGGACTGATAATCGACTGAATTTAACATATAACCTGATTAAAGATAAGCACTGAGTCCTTAACTGAAGACACACACTCTGACTGGATCATTTGAATCAGTGAGTCATTTACTGAAGACTCACACTCTGACTGGATCATTTGAATCAGTGAGTCGTTTACTGAAGACTCACACTCTGACTGGATCATTTGAATCAGTGAGTCATTAACTGGAGACTCGCACTCTGGCTGGATCATCTGAATCAGTGAGTCATTAACTGAAGACTCACATTCTGACTGGATCATTTGAATCAGTGAGTCATTTACTGAAGACTCACACTCTGACTGGATCATTTGAATCAGTGAGTCATTAACTGAAGACTCGCACTCTGACTGGATCATTTGAATCAGTGAGTCATTAACTGAAGTCTCACACTCTGACTGGATCATCTGAATCAGTGGGTCATTAACTGAAAAATCCCATTCTGACTGGATCATTTTCATCAATGATTGGGATCAAAACAAAATCAATCGCAGGTTGCCAGATTGAGGGCAGGAGCGAATGATTTAAACCGTGTTCTTAATAAAAGCAGCTTATTTAGAACATGGTTTAAATCATTTGATTCTGCCTTCAATCTGGCAACCTGCGATTGCCTTTGTTTTGATCCATAAGTGCAATACCTAGTTCAACCACTGGGTGTCAAACTTACCTACTGCACCATTAAGAACCAACACAACAGACTTTAAAACCACATCTGAGAAACGAAGACGAGCTCTTACTTTGCAGATCACCATATCACACTTCATCAAGGGTCTGAATAGCCTATTACAATGTATGACAAAAGACCAACCCAAATCTGATGACGGATTATAGAGGAGCTGTAAGCATGTGCATCTGATCAACATGCAGCACACACACACACACACACACACACACACACACACACATTCTCAGTACCAGTAGCACTTGCTGTTGTTGTCCAGAAGTTTCTCCACCATGTGCTCCACCCTTATAAACCAGCTGGGCACTGCTTTGTAGATCAGCGGCGTGTCCGACCTGCAAACCAACGAGTTGTTCAATATTTAAACATCTGAAACATTAAATTACTTATGATATCATCACATGGCAGGACTAACTGTGCCAGATGACAAAATGTAAGATTGTCATGGAAACCTCTAGTATGCCGACCCCTAGTGACCATTTGAATCAGTGAGTCATTACCTGAAGATTCACATTCCGACTGGAACATTTGAATCAGTGAGTCATTAACTGAAGATTCACACTCCGACTGGATGATTAAATCAGTGAGTCATTAACTGAAGACTCACACTCCGACTGGATGATTGAATCAGTGAGTCATTAACTGAAGACTCGCACTCCGACTGGATGATTGAATCAGTGAGTCATTAACTGAAGACTCGCACTCCGACTGGATGATTAAATCAGTGAGTCATTAACTGAAGATTCGCACCTTGACTGGATCATTTGAATCAGTGAGTCATTAACTGAAGACTCACACTCCGACAGGATGATTGAATCAGTGAGTCATTAACTGAAGACTAACACTCCGACTGGATGATTGAATCAGTGAGTCAATAACTGAAGATTCGCACCTTGACTGGATCATTTGAATCAGTTTGTGATTAACTAAAGAATCGCACTCTGAATGGATCATCTGAATCAGTGAATCATTAACTTAAGATTCGCACTCTGACTGGATCATCTGAATCATTGAGTCATTAACTGAAGACTCACACTCTGACTGGATCATTTAAAAAAGTTTGACTCTTGGTCCAGTGTTTTCAGATTCACACAGATCCTGAAGTTCTTGATATCAGATAAAGATCATGTTTGACCTCATGTTCTCATTCTGATTCTCAGCGGATCGACTGTCAATAGCAGCGATGCATTCCCACTGACAAACATCTTCAACACCTATAATGCTCCTCTGTCTGCACTCCTGAGAGTGATTTATTGATGGCGTCAGCAAGTGTGTGTGTTTGTGTGCGCGTATGTGCGTGTGTGTATGTGTGTGTGTGTGTGTGTATATTAATGAGGCACCACTGTGACCTCTGTGAACACATGAGGAGCTGAAGCAGCAGGTTCATCATGAGCACCGAATGCTAATCAAACACTGCAATATTCAGGATATGCTACTGACTAAACACTGGCCTTACAAAATAGTTGCATAAATGATGCATTATAGACTTTATTGATTTAATATTTATTAATTTAATATTATTGATATTTTTATTATATTATTATTTATTATTTATTTTTTATAATATTATTTTTTTATTAATATTGCAAAAGAAATGACTAAAAAATAAAATAAAAATAAAAATGGAAATAAATGTATATGTGTGTTACTCTTAATTTTTCCTCTTTTGACAGCATTGATGCTGTAAAGAAGAACACTAGCTGTGCATACTGTCCATTCAAGATTTTAAATGTTAAAACAGGGTGTTCTGGGAAATGTTATCTGACCACGGTCACATACAATAATCCTGAACACCTCTACCAATGATTAGACACAAATGAGGTGTACAGTCATCATCAGAGTGTGCAGTACGTCTCTCACCTCCAGCAGAACGGGTAGCTGTGCTTGAAGGAGCTGGCGCTCACCAGACGTCCGTTCTCCTTCAGCCACTTGATGATGTTTTTGTCTGCATCCTGGAAAACACAGAGGACAGTAGAGCAGAATGTCAGAGAGCGTGCAGAGAATTAAAGCAGAGCTGGACTGAAGCCCTGATGCAGACACTGATGGAGAAGCTCAGACTATACTGCAGACTGAGCTGTGCGCTCTGTGTTCCTCCATGACCCCACAACACTGACTGCACATCCACTGGCTGACCTGTGCCAAACACTCTTAGAGAGGAAGAGAGGGAGAAAGGGAGGAAGGAAGGAAGGAAGGAAGGAAGGAAATGAAGGAAGGAAAGAAGGAAGGAAAGAAGGAAGGAAGGAAGGAAGGAAGAGGCAAAAAAGGAAATGAAGGAAATAACGAAGGAGGAAAGAAAGAAGAGGAAGGAAAGGAAATGAAGGAAGGAAGGAAGGAAAAGGCAAAAAAAGGAAATGAAGGAAGTAACGAAGGAGGAAAGAAAGAAGAGGAAGAGGAAGGAAGGAAGGAAGGAAGAGGCAAAAAAGGAAATGAAGGAAATAACGAAGGAGGAAAGAAAGAAGAGGAAGGAAAGGAAAGGAAAGGAAATGAAGGAAGGAAGGAAAGAAGGAAAAGGCAAAAAAAGGAAATGAAGGAAGTAACGAAGGAAGAAAGAAAGAAGAGGAAGAGGAAGGAAAGAAGGAAGGAAGGAAGGAAGGAAGAGGCAAAAAAGGAAATGAAGGAAATAACGAAGGAGGAAAGAAAGAAGAGGAAGGAAATGAAGGAAGGAAGAGGCAAAAAAGGAAATGAAGAAAGTAACGAAGGAGGAAAGAAAGAAGAGGAAGAAGGAAATGAAATGAAGGAAGGAAAGAAGGATCAAAGGAAGGAAAGAAGAAAAAGAAAAGAGATGAAGGAATGAAGGAAAGGTGGAAGGAAAAAATGAAGGAAGAGTGGAAGAAGGAGAAGGAAAATGGAAGAAAGGTAGGAAGGAAGGGCCAAGGATGGAAGGAAAAAAGGAAGGGAAAAAAGAAAGAGGAAAGGAAAAAAACGAAAAGGAAGGAGAGGAGGAAGAGGAAAGAAGGAAGGAAGGAAGGAAGGAAGGAAGGAAGGAAGGAAGGAAGGAAGGAAGGAGGGAAGGAAAAACAAATGAAGGTTGGAAGGAAGAAAAGGAGGAGGAAAATGGAAGTAAGGAAGGAAGGAAAATGAGGAAAATGGAAGGAAGGAAGAGAGGAAGAGAGAAAGGAAAGGAAATGAAAGAAGGAAGGAAAAAAGGAGGGAAGGATAAAATGAAGGAAGGAATGAAGGAAGGTGGGGAGGAAAGAAAGAAGGAAAAATGAGGAGGAAAAAGACAGAAGAAAGGAATAAAGAAAGAAAAGGTGAAGGGAAATGGATAAAAGGAAGGAAGGAAAGGAAAAAAGGAAGACAAGGAAGAAAGGAAATTAAGAAAGAAAAGTAGGAGAAAAAAGAAAGAAGGAAGAAAATGAGGAGGGTAAAGGAAGGAAGGTGGGGAGGAAAGAAAGGAGGAAAAAAATGGAAGGAAGAAAGGAAAAAAATAAGGAAGGAATGAGGGGAGGAAGGAAGGAAGGAAGGAAAGAAAGAGGCACTTGATGATCATGTAGGTGTTCTGAAATCCTTCCAGTGTAAGATTAAGCACAGCTCCAGCAGTTTGGAGATTCTCATGAACACTGAATCCTGCTTATTGCTCTTTACTGATCAAGAGCTCAAAGCTGATCCATCTACAGCTGCAGATTCACACACACATGCACGCAGACAGACACACACTTCCCTGCTGCTGCTTATTCTCTTCCTCTCTCCGCATTGCCGTCTCTCTGCAGAACTCTAATGCTAATTCTCTTTAATGGAAAGCGTCCGCTCGGTCACTCCGTTTGTCCTTGGAGCTCAATTGGCTCCTGTTTTATGCAGAATCGATTTCAGGAACCTTTTCTTAACCCGCACAACCTCATGAAGGCAGTCTGAAAACTTTACACCACTGCAGTGTTCACACACTCATTTATCATTAACACACACACATGTTTGTTTTTGTGAGAAGTGGGTACATTACATAGGTTTCCATTCATTTTATACTGTCCAAACCGTATATTGTATTGCCCTCACCCCACCCCTAAACCCAACCATCACAGGAGACTGTGTCCAGCTTTACTCTCTGATTAAACTCATTCTGTAGGATTTATAAGCATTTAGAGAAACGAGGACGTCACCAATGTCCTCATATTTCACCTCCTGTTTGTAATACCTGTCATACCCATGCCATTATACAGATTTGTGTCCTGATATGTCACAAAAACACGTACACACACACACACACACACACACACACACACACACACACACTATACTGAGGATGTCAAGAATCTTTATTGTTAATATAAAAACATTTTGGCGACGCAATGGCGCAGTAGGTAGTGTTGTTGTCTCACAACAAGAAGGTCGCTGGTTCGATCCTCGGCTCAGTTGGTGTTTCTGTGTGGAGTTTGCATGTTCTCCCTGTGTTGGCGTGGGTTTCCTCCGGGTGCTCCGGTTTCCCCCACAGTCCAAACACATGTGGTACAGGTGATTTGGGTAGGATAAATTGTCCATAGTGTATGAGTGTGTGTGTGAATGAGTGTGTGTGGATGTTTCCCAGAGATGCGTAAAAACGTGCTGGATAAGTTGGCGGTTCATTCCGCTGTTGCTAAACCGACAAGAAAATGAATGATTGATTGATTGATAAAGATATTTTTGATTGGCAATTCTTGGCATGAGGCACACTGTAATAAATATGATTATGATGAAATGTGATTATTAAAAATAATGTGCATATTTTCTCTGTAAAAAAGTTGATTCTGGATTTATTAAGTGAGATAAATGAATGAATTATTGATTTAATAAAAATAATAAATGCATTTATAAATTTTTATTAATTAATAATACATTTATATCAATTAATAAATAACAAAAAATTACAATTAACATAAAATGAACCAACAAAAGATAAAAATCATGCAAAACATTTTGAACTAAACGATAGATTTAATCGGCCTGATAGATTTGGCTGTAAATCATGTCTGAAAAAATTTATTTATATTTATCTGCCCATAAATCAGCTAAAAGTCATGCAAAAATAATTGAGAAAATGTAATGTTTATATTTGTTGGCCCATATATCAGCTATCAGCCTGAAAATCTCCAGGGAAATCGGTCTCGCTCCAAAAAATCCACATCAATGCATCCCTAGTAAACAAACTCCAGTGTCTCGGCATTACAGACAGCAGTGAGCCGTAATGAGTGATTCTGCAAAGAGAAGTGTCAAAACACACCATGACAGAGCAGAACTATGATGAACGTTTCTCTGGCACCAGCCTGAACTGCTGACATCAGCAATCCCACAATGCCTCTGTCACCCAATCACACCTCAATGTCACAGCATTGGAAATACACCATCGTCTGTGCATTCGGCTCCACAGAGAGACTTTCTTCAAAAGACAAAACAACTCACCCTCATCTTTTCTGTAGATTGATAATTGTGAGCATGTGTTAGTGCTTGGAGATACAGACAAGAAAGTCTGTATGTGTGAAAGGGGCTATTGTCATAAATCTGTCATAAACATGATTGTGATTATTAGGTCACTGTACCTTTATGACGTCTCAATAGTGTGCAGTGCTTCTCAGAGAAGTGAACAAGTGAGTACCTTCACATACTGTCCGGCGAAGTGTGTGACCTCCGGAGTGAATATGCCAGATGGGTCGACCGGGCAGATGGGGGCGGAGTCTCTCTGGATGATGTCATACTCCATACACACACGATAATCATCCTGCAGACACACAAGCACACACTGAAGATCAACACAGACTAAACAGATCAACACACAATAAAGATCAACACACACGGAACGGAACAACACACACTGAAAAGATCAACACACGCTGAAATTTATAAAATAAAATAAAATAAAATAAAAATAAATAAAAAAAATAATAAAATATATAATAATAAATAAATAAAAATAATATTAATTATTTTTATTATCATTATTATTATTATCATTATTATTATTATTATTATTATTATTATTATCTATAAATATAAATAAATATATATATACATGAATATGCCCCCTTATAATCGTTTTAAATAATCGTGATTACAATATTGACCATACTGCATAATCAAGCAGCCCTGAAATGACCCAGTATTAAATCCTGTCTTGTCTTTGTGTGTTTCTGTAGGACTGTGGAAATTGAGCATGCTCAGTTTGTCCTTCACTGCATTAAAACATCCAGCACAAAAAGAAGAAGAAGAGCAGAGTTTCATCAGATGCTCGGGCCTTCAGGCAAACTCCAGCTCACGTCTGATATCTGAGCTCCTGACCTGAAGCTTCTTCCTGACACTGTTTTTAATAAAGCGCTTCAGCTGGGCTTCGGGCTGTTTTTAATGACCTCCAAACTTTCTTCAGTCGCTCAAGAACGTCTTCTGCTCTTCATGTGTGCTGTTTTCTTATAAATGCAACAAATAATTTGGTTTCACTTTGCAGTTCTGTTGAACACCAAAGAATGGGCAAAACCATCTTACGATTAACCTAGGGTAATCTAATTAAGAGTGATCTAGTAATCTAAACAAGCAATCTAGAATAATCAAATTGAGCATTCTAAAGTAATCTAACCAAGCAATCTAGAGTAATCTAATCAAGTAATCAAGAGTAAACTAGAATACTCTACAGGGATTTACTTGAGTAATCTAGAGTAATTAAAGAGTAATCTAAAGTAATCTAATCAAGTAATCGTGAGTAATCTAAAACAGCCCTTAATCTAGAGTAATCAAACAGAACAATTTAATGCAATCCAATTGGACCATCTAGAGTCGTTTAACTGAGGAATCTACAATAATATAACAGTAATCTAGAGTAATCTGATTAGGTAATCTAGATTAATCTATAGTGATTTAATTGTGTAATCTACAGCAATCTAAGAGAGTAATATAGCGTAATCTAAATCAAAGAGTGATCTAAAGCAGTAATTAATCAAATTTAATTAGGTAATCTAGAGTGATTCATTTGAGTAATCTACAGTAATATAATAATCTAGAGTAATCTACAGAGATTTAATTGTGTAATCTAGAGTATTCCAAGAGTGTAATCTGAAATATAATATAATTACACTACAGCAATATAACAGAGTAATATCAAATATTCTAATCTAAAGTGATTTAATTGAATAGTTTACAGTAATATCACTGAGTAATCTAGAGTAATTGGAGTAATCTAGAGTAATCAAACTGAGCAATTTAGAGTAATCTAATTGAGTAATCCAGAGTGATTACCTGAATATTCCACAGTAATCCAACAGAGTAATTTAATCAAGTAATCATGTGAATTAATTGAAAAGTTTACAGTAATATCACAGAGTAATCTTACTGAGTAATCTAGAGTGATTTAATTGAGTAGTCTACAGTAATCTAATCAAGAAATCTAGTGATTTAATTGAAAAGTTTACAGTAATCTCATAGAGTAATCTAGAGTGATTTAATTGAGTAATGTAAAGTAATTTAATAGAGTAATCTAATCAAGTAATCTAGAGTAATCAAACTGTGCAATTTAAAGTAATCTAATTGAGTAATCTAGAGTGATTTAATTGAGTAATCTACAGGAATATAACAGAGTAATCTTAAGTAATCCAATCAAGTAATCTAAAGTAATCAGACTGAGCAATTTAGAGTAATCTAATTGAGTAATTAGGAGTGATTTAATGGAGTAAACTACAGTAATCTAATAGAGTAATCTAGAGTGATTTAATTTAAAAGGTTACAGTAATCTCACGGAGTAATCTATCTGATTAATCTAGAGTAATCAAACAGAGTATTCTAACTGAGTAATCTAAAGTGATTTAATTGAATAGCTTACAGTAATCTCACAGAGTATTCTTGAGTACCAATTAAAATAATGAACTATTAGGAGGACAAAAATAATGAGTAAATAAGTTTGTATGATTACAGTTGTATTCAGACTAATGTTTAGACTATATTTATGTATTACAGATAATTAATAACAGAATTTCAATTTCTGGATAACTCTTTAATGCATGTCAAGTGCAAAAGTGACTTACAGCTCCGAAGTACGGGGCCTGATGGACGACTCCTGTACCGTCATCATCACGAACATAATTATCCATCACTACCGAGAAGGCACCGGTCTCCTTACACTGAGAAAGACACACAATACATCACATCAGCATCAACATCACAATGTGCGCAATAGTCACAAGTTACGGAGGAAGATGAATGTGGAGTCTGGTCACCTCAAACTATGCAATCTAGAGTAATCCAACCAAGCAATCTAGAGTAATCTACTGGAGTAATCTACAGTAATCAAACAGAGTAATCTAATTTAGCCACGTAAAGTAATCAACTGGATTAATCCACAGCAATCAAACGGAGTAATCTAATTAAGCCATCTAGAGTAATCTACTGGAGTTAGAGTAATCTACTGGCATAATCTACAGTAAGATAACTGGGTGATCTAATTGAGCGGTCTAGAGTAATCTACTGAAGAATTCTAGAGTAATCTAATTGAGAAATCTAGAGTAATCTGCTAGTGTAATTTACATTAATCAAACTGAGTGATCTAACTGAGCCATCTAGAGTAATCTACTGGAGTTATCTTGAGAAATCTAACCAAGTAATCTACTGGAGTAATCTAGAATAATCTAATTCAGCCATCTAGAGTAATCTAATGGTGTAATCTACAGTAGTCTAACTGAGTGATCTAATTGAGCCATCTAGAGTAATCTACTGGAGCAATCTTGAGAAATCAAACCAGGTAATCTAATTGAGCCATCTAGAGTAATCTACTGGCATAATCCACGGTAAATTAACTGGGTGATCTAATTGGGTGATCTAGAGTAATCTACTGGAGTAATTTGAGTAATCTAGAGTAATCTAATAAAGCAATCTAGAGTAATATGGGAAATCTAGTTTAATGTAATTGTGCCATCTAGAGTAATCTACTGGAGCGATCGAAAGTAATCTAAATAACCTAGGGTAATCTAACTGAGCCATCTAGAGTAATCTTGAGAAATCTAATTGAACAATCTAAAGTAATCTACTGGAGTGCTTGCCTGTAATATTTGCGTTTGTTGTGAACCCACAGAATTACTGTTGTAATTTAATTGTAGCAGTAAGATCAGTCTGCGCTCAGGCCAGTGCATATGAATGATGAATCCGCAGGGACATTTACCTTGATGAAGTACTCGAAAAGAGGCTTGTATTTTTTGCCCTTCAGAGTCTTGCCAGGAAATCTATAAAACAAAAAACACACCTTAACAACATTGAACTACAACAACACAGCGGTCGGAGAATTACTGAAGCAAGTGAAACAGGAGAGCATCAAAACAAACTCTCCTTGACCTTTCAGAATTTAAACACATGGCAGGGTCTGCGACTGATCAATGCAGACAAAAACAGTTTAGAGTTTACTGCCATAAACGCTTCTATAGTTTTTAATGCAAAAATGTATAATATTTCCAAACACTTTATACATAAGTCTTTTAGTTCGATTGGGCATGAATGTCGAAATATGTCAAAAACACTGATAATACTTGCGAGTGATAAAAGTCTGTGTAAACAAGGCTTTACAGGTCTGGAATGAAATGAAGGCGGGCGAGCGAGCGAAGCGAACGAACGAACGAACAAACTCAATGGATTCAATGACAATGGATTAAACTAGTGAGTGCAAGAGTGAGTGAATGAGTGAGAGAGTGAGTGAATAAATGAATGAAGAAATAAATAGTATGAATAAACTAATTAATAATTTAATATATTAAATGATTGAATGGATTAAATTAATATGTGAATGTCGTTAATAAATAAATGAATAATGTGTGTGAATGAATGAATGAATGAATGGTTTGAATTAATGAATAAATAGTGTGAATGATTTAATTCAATGAATGAATGAATTAATGAATGAATTAATCAATTAATGAGTGAATGGTGTGAATGATTTATTGACTTAATGAATAAATCAAGCGATTGATTAAATGGTGTGAATTAATGAATGAATGAATGAGTGAACAGAGTGAGTGAATGAACGATGTAAATGAATAGTGTAAATAAATGAATGAAGTAATTAATGAATAAATGACTGAACAAATTAATGGTGTGAATATGTGAATGAATGAGTGAATACATAAATTATTGATTGAATGGTGTGAGTGAATGAATAAGTGGTTAGAATGAATGAATGTTGTGAATGGCACAAATGAATAAATGGAGTGAAAGATTCAATAAATAAATTAATCAAGCGACAAGATGGTGCGAATGAATGAATGAATGAATGAATGAATGAATGAATGAATAGTTTTGATCAGTAAGTGCAGTGAAGTCATCTCTACTTCTCTTTCCAGTCACAGCGTCTCCTGCTGAAGAACATTAATCAGCAGAGCAGAGATATTAATCAATAATAGCAGTTCAGCTCTGGACTAATCCCACAATACCTCAGCTTACTGTTATCAGCACACAACACACACACACACACACACACACACACACACACACACACACACACACACACACACACACACACACACACACACACACACACACACACACACACACACACACACACAGCTATAAGGATACTATGTACAAACACACAACACACACACACTGCTCAGAGGACACTACACACACACACTTCTCAGAGGACACTACACACACACACACACACACACACACTTTTCAGAGGACACTACACACACACACACACAAACAGAAATAACACATAGGTTAAAAGACACCACACACACAGACGAAAAAACAGATACAAACAGCTCAGAGGACACTATACTACACACTCACTTACTCAACCATTCATAGACATGCTTCAACGCACGCACAAACACACACATGCAATGCTCAGTGGACACTTATACCACACTCAGTCACAAAACACTTCTGAAAGGACACACACTCAATTATACATATACACACACACACACACACACACACTTCAACGCGTGCACACACATACTGCTCAGTACACACTTCACACACCACAATCGGTCACAAAACACACACACACACAAACACACAAACATACACACATTAAAAGACACCACACACACTCTCACTCTAACATACACACACACACACACACACACATTTACAAAAAAAGCACACGCACACACTTTCCTGACATTTATTTTATATTGGGGAGGATTGGGATGGATGGATTGGGAAGGATTATGCAAACTTTGGGACAAACCACTCATCAAAACCCTTATTGTCCCCGCTGTACATGTGTGTGTGCACTCACCGCTCCAGAATGGTGTATTCAGAGTCAGACTTGAAGAGAGCGACGAGTCTGGCCTCCATCATGATGTAGATCTTCTGTGAGCTGTTGTCTGACAAACACACAGCAATATTTGTGTTTTGATCAAATCAATGCAGTCTTTATGAGCAAAATAAAACATAATATGTAAACCGGCCTCAAACATTAAAGCTGTAGGTGTGAATGTAATGAGTGCAATATAATAATAAGCAAGTGTCTTTAATTATAGAGGAAGAGCTCATTTTGGAGACCAGTTTGTTTTGCTTTTTGGATTATATGACATTTAGTTGGGAGTAATTTTTTTAATATATACTTCCATCCATCCAAAAAATACGAAACATGATTTGGATGGATGAATGGATAGATGGATGGATGGGATGGCGTGAATTGGGATAGATGGACTGGAACGTATGGGATGGGATGGATGGATTGGGAAGGATTTGATGAATGGGATGGATTGGATGGATGAATGGATGGATGGATTGGGATGAATTAGGATGGACTGGAAAGGATTGAGAAAGATGGACTGGGATGGATGGATTGGGATGGATAGGGAGGGACTGGAATGGATTGGGATGGATGGATTGATGGATTGAGAGGGACTGGGATGGATTAATGGATTGGGATGAATTGGGAAGGATTGGAATGGGTGGACTGGGATGGACTGACTGGGATGGGATGGATGGATTGGGAGGGATTGGGATGGATGAACTGGGATGAGATGGATGGATTGGGAGGGATTTGGATGGATTGGGATGGACTGGGATGGACAGATGGGTTGGAATGGATGCATCGCGAAGGATAGGAATGGATGGATGGATGGATGGATGGAGTGGGATTGATTGAGAGGGATTGGGATGGATGGACTGGGATGGATAGATTGGGAGGGATTTGGATGGATTGGGATGGACTGGGATGGACAGATGGCTTGGAATGGATGGATCGGGAAGGATTGGGATGGATGGATGGATGGATGGATGGAGTGGGATTGATTGAGAGGGATTGGGATGGATGGACTGGGATGGATAGATTGGGAGGGATTTGGATGGATTGGGATGGACTGGGATGGACAGATGGCTTGGAATGGATGGATCGGGAAGGATTGGGATGGATGGATGGATGGATGGATGGAGTGGGATTGATTGAGAGGGATTGGGATGGATGGACTGGGATGGATAGATTGGGAGGGATTTGGATGGATTGGAATGGACTGGGATGGACAGATGGATAAATTGGGAAGGATTGGAGTAGATGAACTGAGATGGATGGATAGATGGATGATTGGATTGGATTGGGATTGAGGGACGGATTGGGATGGACTGGGATGGGATGGATGAATGATTGGGATGAATTGGAATGGACAGATGGATGGATGGATTGGGATGGATTGGGATAGATTAGGATGAATTGGGATGGAATGGATGGACGGATGGATGGATGGAGCAGGATGGACTGGGATAGAATGAATTGGGATGGATGGATGGATTGGGATGGATGGAAAAGGCATTTGTATTAATTTAGTTTTTTAAATAACTCAGTTAACAGATACATGTGCCAGAATCAGAAACCAAGTTATCCTGAGCTGAATTTTATTTTGAAGTAATTAAATCCAATAATTATGTGGTTCGTGATTATGTGAATGATGATGTGAATGATGATGGAAATCTAAAAATCATGTCAGCTTCTACATTTGTATGAATGATTAAAATGCTGATTGTTAAACATATCGTTACTTATTATTCATGAGTATTGTTATTGTTTTATCCTAAAATGTTGATTGTTAAATATACTGATAACCATTATTGATTATGGGTTTTGTTTGTTTGTAATACCATAAACCTTTTTCATATGATCTATGTAAACATCAGAAATGCTTTGGCAATACATTGATTTAAGTTGAGCACAGATCAGCTGAGTCATAACAGACACACTCAGATGTGACGGAAAACCCCTGAACAGAGTTTTTCCCCAATAACTTATTTTTCATTTATTGTATACATTTTGCTATTATTATTATTATTATTATTATTATTTTTTTGTCTATTTATTTATTTATTTAATAAGTGATTAATTTTATTTTGTACTAATAATCGTAATTATTTACAACAATATGTGTGTGAGAGAGAGAGAATATATTTAATTTATAATTTATTATATTTAATATAATTTTAATGTATTAATTGTATTATTTTTTATTAATAATTGTATTCATATTTTTATTATACATTTTTTGTTCATTACTTTGAAAATATTAATTTTTATTATTAAATATTGCATGCATCATGAAAAGCTCTGGCAATACTGCAACAAAACGCCATGCTAATAAAGCTGTATTTTCATTGGTATTCAGCACGAGTCTCTCCTGCAGCAGAAGCAGAGCTGAAGAACAGCTGAACACACACAGCGCCACCTGCTGGACGCTCACAACTGGGTCACAAACACATATATGGTGGAAAGACAACACAATCAGCCATTTACTCACTCCACGCTGCTTTAGTGTTTGTATTTTTATTATTACTGTTATTATTTTATCATTATTTTTTGTATTTTGCATTAATGTTACTGATGGATTTGTTTTAGATGTGAAGTAGAACAGTGTGGATTTGTGCTGCGTTGTTGTTGTTCGCCTAGTTGATGATGGCAATAGGG
This sequence comes from Danio rerio, assembly GCF_052040795.2. Classification (NCBI taxonomy): domain Eukaryota; kingdom Metazoa; phylum Chordata; class Actinopteri; order Cypriniformes; family Danionidae; genus Danio; species Danio rerio. The sequence goes on from NC_141031.1 coordinate 1,442,439, forward strand.
GGAAAATGAATAAATGTATTTGTAAAGTAACTGTGCTGACCTTTGACCCGGACGTAGATGAGCTCTGGGTTGACGCAGAGTGCCAGGTTGCTGGGGAGGGTCCAGGGTGTGGTGGTCCAGGCGATCAAGCTGACGGACGGATCCTCCAGCAAAGGGAAATTGACGATCACTGACGGGTCCTGCACATCCTGCACACACACACACATACATATTAACATCACCCATACAAAGTACAACAACACACACACACACACACACAAACATCTCTCTCTCTCACACACACACCAACATCTTTCACTAACACACAGTACACACATGAACACATACATGATCTCACACACACACACACACACACACACACACACACACGAACATCTCTCTCTCACACACACACACCAACATCTTTCATTAACACACAGTACACACATGAACACATACATGATCTCACACACACACACACACACACACACACACACGAACATCTCTCTCTCTCACACACACACCAACATCTTTCACTAACACACAGCACACACATGAACACATAAATGATCTCACACACACACACACACACGAACATCTCTCTCTCACACACACACCAACATCTTTCACTAACACACAGTACACACATGAACACATACATGATCTCACACACACACACACACACACACACACACACACACACACACACACACACACACACCAACATCTTTCACTTACACACAGTACACACATGAACACATACATGATCTCACACACACACACACACACACACACACGAACATCTCTCTCTCTCACACACACACCAACATCTTTCACTAACACACAGTACACACATGAACACATACATGATCTCACACACACACACACACACACACACACACACACCAACATCTCTCTCTCACACACACACACCAACATCTTTCACTAACACACAGTACACACATGAACACATACATGATCTCACACACACACACACACACACACACACACACACACACACACACACACACACACACACACACACACACACACACACACACGAACATCTCTCTCTCTCTCACACACACCAACATCTTTCACTAACACACAGTACACACATGAACACATACATGATCACACACACACACACACACACACACACACATCTCTCTCTCACACACACCAACATCTTTCACTAACACACAGTACACACATGAACACATACATGATCTCACACACACACACACACACGCGCACACACACACACACACACACAGCATTACCTTGTAGTTCTGATTGGCCTCAAAGTTGGAGAGCGGAGTGTTGCAGGCGGTGGAGAACGGCATCACCTTCACCCCGCGGTACACCAGACCACTGTCATACAGCTGCTTAAACACCCACCTGAACACACACACACACACACACACATTTGTTTTTGTGAAAAGTGGGTACATTACACAGGCTTCCATTCATTTTATACCGTTATAAAAACTGTATATTGTATTGCCCTCACCCCACACCTACCCCTAAACCCAACCATCACAGGAGACTGTGTGCAGCTTTACTCTCTGATTAAACTCATCCTGTGGGATTTATAAGCTTTCTGAGAAATGAGGACGTCACCAATGTCCCCATATTTTACCTGCTTTTTGTAATACCTGTGTCATACCAGGGCTCGAAATAGCGACCATTTTGGTCGCATATGCGCCCGAATTTTAAGCTATGCGACCTCATAATATATATTGGGAGCATTCGTGCGACTGAATATTTAGGTTGGAGTGCGACCTGTTTTTTTTTTTTTTTTTCCTAAAAACGTGCTGAATAGCTCTTCCCTGCTGCTATATTGGTTCATATTAGCTGTCAATCACTCAAGACTTTCCGCTGTCAAATGACAATCTCACGGCAATTCGTAACTTTTTTATACGTTTCCTCGTGAGATCAGGCTGCAACAGCGCAAATGTCCACTAAAACACCATCGCCAAAGAAGCTTGCCTTTACTGCGTTTAAACTGATGCGGGTTATAACAAAGAACAGTATTGCGTCGGTGGTTATTGGGAGAATCCTGCTCTGCCCCCCTCATATTGGGCCGGCTGACTCGCATGCTTTTCCACAAACACAGAAAAAGGTAATTCAGCGCGTAACAAGGCTGAGCATTAAATCGACAAGAACCGAAACCAAAACTTTTAAAAGTGAGACTTTTTCTCCTTTCTTTTGTCCGTTCTTTCTTGAGGTGTATATTATTTTTCTATTTAATTACTGATGACTGCTTTGCACCTTTCAGCATTGAATTGAATGATTTATTATATTATTTTGTTTGTTTTGTAGCAGAAATAGGCTACTATTTATTAAATTGATATGCATATAAAAACAGCAGTACAAAATAAATATTTCTTACTGCAACGCTTCATTTGTGTTTGATGCAAACCATCGATTTATTTTCCATAGAGTAACAGCAGGACTTTATATAGCAGATAACTTGCATTAAAGCACATTTAAGGCAGCATGATGATGAGAAATATACTTCATTGTTAGTATTATTGTCATCATCGTCATCATTAATATTTTATAATTATTCAAAATTAATTTTGGAATTATTGCACAAATATTAAATCATCACAGCATTAGTTAGATAATTGTTTCTGGGTTTTGTTAGTCCCAATTGTCAAATACAATAAATCCCTTAATATACAACTTGTCAATATCATACATTTTTGGTGGGTGCTCCTAAATTTTTTCTGGTGCTCCTAAATGTTTCAGGTTGGGAGCACCAGTGCTACCAAGTAAGAAAGTTAATTTCGAGCCCTGCATACCCATGTCAATATACAGATTTGTGTCCTGATATGTCACAAAAACACGTACACACACACACACACAATTCTTAACTCTGATTGGCTGGAGGGTGTGCATTATTTTCGTTGAAACGCACGGGTAGTTACAGTCCGTTTCGAATAATAAAATGAGTTTCTTCTAAACATCAGTAGCTACAATAGCAACTCACATGTGCTGCACGGGAAACCGATGAGACAGGAAATCCACAAAATTAGACAAATACTCATTACTCAGTATGCCATGTTTGTTTGTGTTTGTGTGTGTGTATGTGTGTTTCAAGCAGCTCTCACCACACAGTCTCCATGAACCAGGGGTAGAGGGTCTTATAGTCGTTCCTGAAGTCAATCCAGCGCCCCATCCGCCTCACCGAGTTCTGCAGTAATGATAATTAATAAATAACAATTAGTGGCTTGAGGGCGACGCGGTGGCGCAGTGGCTAGCAATGTCACCTCACAGCATGAAGGTCGCTGGTTTGAGCCTCAGTTGGGTCAGTTGGCGTTTCTTTGTGGAGTTTGCATGTTCTCCCCATGTTTGCATGTGTCTCCGGTTTCCACCCACAATCCAAACACATGCGCTATAGGGGAATTGGGTACGCCAAAATGTCCGCTGTGTATGAGTGGGTATAAGTGTTTCTCAGTGATGGGTTGCAGCTGGAAGAGCATCTGCTGCGTAAAATATATGCTGGATAAGTTGGCGGTTCATTCCGCTGTGGCAACCCCTGATTAATACAGGAACTAAGCCGAAAGGAAAATAAATGAATGAATTAGTGGCTTGAAGAAAGGACTTCTACGTTACGCTTGGAGTGGGTTAGGTACTGTTTGAAAAGAAAACCTGAGCAATTTGACAAAATCTGGCATCCTGTTATCCGTTACCCTGACAAAAACCCTATGGACTGACGCATCATGTTCATTCATTCATTTTCTTTCGGCTTAGTCCCTTATTAATCCGGGGTCGCCACAGTGGAATGAACCGCCAACTTAACAAACATATGTTTTACACAGCAGATGCCCTTCCAGCTGCAACCCAGTACTGGGAAACACCCATACACACTCAGATTTCACACACACACATACACTACGGCCAATTTAGTCAATCAATTCCCCTATAGCGCATGTGTCTGGACTGTGGGGGAAACCTTAGGACCCAGAGGAAACCCACTCCAACACGTGGAGAACATGCAAACCACACAGAAACGACAACTGGGACTCGAACCAGCGTCTTGCTGTGAGGTGACAGTGCTAACCACTGAGCCACTGTGCCGCCAATATCACATCATATACTCCAGAAAAACTAAATATTGCAGCCCTTAATGCTAACAGTGTTCAGAAACTACAATAACTGTATTTTACTCTTAGTTTAGAGGTTAAAAACCAAACAAACACAAACACACACACACACAGACGCACACACTCATACCTCCCACTCATCAGCATATCTCATGACGATGCTCCGGCACTGTTTGTTGTACTCCTCGATGCCCATCTTCATCACATCCTCGGGTCCTTTGATGTTCAGAGATTTATCGATCTCATACTCCTGAAGAAGAACAACAGCCACAGACTTTACTTATTTTACCAGACACATTTGAACCAGTTGTAGAAGACTCAACACAATATTAAACCACTGTACACTGCAAACAAATGCTTTTCTGTCTTGTTTACAGTCCAAATATCTTAAAGTTCTTAAATCAGGAAGAATTTTCAAGACAAGCAAAAGATATCGTCTTGTTTTCAGAAATAATGAGTCCAAATTAAGTGAGTTTATCCTTAAAACAAGACGATATGTTTTGCTTGTCTGGTAAAAGCTTCTTGATTTTTGAGTTTTTAGATATTTGGACTGGAAACAGGAGAAAAACTCTTCTTTATTTGCAGTATGACACCATTTGCTCTGCTCTTTAAGGCAATTTAGATCATCTTTTGTGTTTTCTCACCACCGGCAGGCCGTGGCAGTCCCAGCCGAAGCGGCGCTCCACGTGGAAGCCGTTCTGATGAGCGAATCGCGTCACGATGTCCTTGATGGTTCCCGCCAGAATATGACCATAGTGAGGCAGACCTGTGGCGAAGGGCGGCCCGTCGTAGAACGTGAACCTGAACGACAATAAACACAGTGAGAGAGAGTGTGCAAGTGTTGATTTATATATATATATATATATATATATATATATATATATATATATATATATATATATATATATATATTTATATATATATATTTATATATATATATATATATATATATATATATATATATATAT
>NC_141031.1:1817500-1912500 GCF_052040795.2 Danio rerio
TTGTGCTGGTTGTGTTTCAGGTGTGGGCTCGTTCCTGCTGTACTCTGTTCATGAGGGTATTCGAGGAATCCCGCTGGATCCTGCCGATAAGTCTGATGCTCTTGTACCCGTGTCAGGAACTTCACTCGCCGTCGGCATTGATTTCCATGCAGGTGAGTCTCAACTAGGCTTTAAAACAATCATTATTGTGAAAAGCGCTATACAAATAATCTTGAATTGACTTGTGTTTGTGTTGTGATGCAGATAATGACACCATCTACTGGGTGGACATGGGTTTGAGCACCATCAGCAGAGCAAAGAGAGATCAGACGTGGAGAGAAGACATCATTACCAATGGCATTGGCCGCGTGGAGGGCATCGCTGTGGACTGGATCGCTGGTGAGTCTCACGCACACAGACACACACATATACACACGCACGCACTTCTGATCAGCAAATTGTGGTGTGTGCAGGAAACATCTACTGGACGGATCAGGGCTTCGATGTGATCGAGGTGGCTCGACTCAATGGCTCCTTCAGATATGTGGTCATTTCTCAAGGCCTGGACAAACCACGAGCCATCACTGTCCATCCTGAGAGAGGGTGAGTGTATTGGTGTTTGTGCGTGTGTGTGTGTGTGTGTGTGTGTGTGTATATGTCATTGTAGAGGGTGTGAGTGAGTAATTTGTGTGTGTGCAGGTATCTGTTCTGGACAGAGTGGGGTCAGTATCCCCGTATTGAGCGCTCTCGTCTGGATGGATCCGGCAGAGCAGTGCTGGTCAATGTCAGCATCAGCTGGCCAAACGGCATCTCTATAGACTACCAGGTAAACCTCACACACTTACACACACTTCCTCTAAAAGTTAACTTGTTTACTATGAACTTCTGGTGTGGTGAACTTTTGTATAAAGTCAATATTACACAGCACTCCTGCTTGTGTGGGATCACTCGACGCTATCATAAAGCCGATCATTTCATATCTTGAATTATAAGACTGCATGGTGATTACATTCAATGCTTTTAGGCTCTCATGACAGATTTGTGTTGGTTTTTATGCAAATTGAGTGATAATAAGTGCTTGCACAGTCAAAATAAGCAGCAGAGATCACACATAAATCCTGCTGACGCTCATGCGTTCATCTGTAAACAAGGATTTATGCAACCCAAGGTCATTCTGAAAATGTTGTCCCGTGGAAGTTTCTGGAGACCGCGAAATACATCCCGGGAGGTACGTATGGCTGCATTTCACTTTTTTAAGGCCATGTCTACACTAATCCGGATAAATTTGAAAACGGAGTTTTCCTCTAAAAACGCTTCACGTCCACACTGTCGTTTCTATTCGTTTTCCAAAACTTTGTCATACACACTGAAACGACTACCAATGCTTTCAACCTGTACTGCGCGTGCGTGAAACGTAAGACGCTTCGTCACGCGTCATTTCTGCCTGACGTTTATTTTCTTTCCGGCTCTTTGAAACGTTGCGGCAAAATGTCACAGAAAATCACAGAGTTTTTTAAATGGACTGACAATGAAGTAGAGTTGCTGCTTCGAGTAACACATGAATACAAAGTTGCAAAAGAGAGTGAAAATGTAGACTGGGAGACGTGCCAAAACAAATACGCCGATATACTGGACCGCTTTAAAGAACAGTATCCTGCTGATGACGCTGCTTACCCTCACAGTAAGGACGACATCACTAAAATCATAATCACAACGAAAATAAAGTAAACGAATTAGTAACATGACTGAGTGTCACATGACAAAAAACGCGTCATCGTTTTCGAAAGACTCCGTTTTCACAGTCTACACTACGACACGAAAAAGGCGTTTTCAAATTTATCCACTTTGGAGAGCGTTTTCAAAAAGAAACGTTTTTGTTTCCTAAAAACGCGTCTCAGTGTGAATGGAAGGGCAAAACGGAGACAAAAATATGCGTTTTCAAATGAAAACACATTAGTGTGGACATGGCCTAAGTGAACACTACGGAGCGGTGTGACGCCGTTCCCTTTCGTGCTTGCCGGCTGACCGCTTACCTCCGTGTGGAGGGCATTCCCGCTGCAATCAGTTTGTTCGGTCAGCTCATCGTGTGTGTCGGCGGACTTCAGATGCATAGAGGAGGAGTTGACAAAGGCATCCGGGTTCGAGTCCGAGGAAGAGCGGTTCCGGAAATCAGGTAAGACAAAAACAGAATCCAAAAAATAAAGCGAACGAGTTCATCATAACAGGGTGAGAACGTGGTATATCCGAAAAAGTGTTAAAAAAAACAGACGAGGGCTTTTCTTTTTCTAGACGGCTTTTCTAAATTGTTGCTCGGGTTTAGGGAAGTGAGCGGGCAGGTCAATCGGTAAAACTGGTTGGGTTTAGGGAAGGAGGAGGATGGGTAGGCCGATTGGCCGGTCGCGCAGTCAATCATTCGGTCAGTCAGACAGCGGCCTCTGGTGGGTTGACGCGAGAACAGCGCGGGCGCGATCGGCACTCGCCAGAGACGTTCGAGATACGAAAAAGCGCACACAGCGGCCTCTCGCGGATTCACGAAAACAAAAACTGCACAAATATGTACCTCCCAGGACGTATTTCGCGGTCTCCAGAAACATCCGCTGGACTATGTTTTCAGAATGAGCCTGGGTTGGATTTATGAAGCATGAAGCTTTTTTGGGGTCAATAAAGAATGAAAATTGCGTGAAAATCTGTTTTCTATACAATAAAATACTGTCAATTAACTAGTATGATGAGCGACACGGTGGCTCAAACAGTTTACACAAGTTGATTTTCATCATAGGTGCCCTTTAAAGGTAACCTACCCAGCACTGATGATGATGATGATGATGGTGTGTGTGTGTCCTGCAGGATGGGTTGCTGTATTGGTGTGATGCTCGCACAGATAAGATCGAGCGCATTAATCTGGAGACGGGCGAGAACAGAGAGGTGGTGCTGTCTAGCAACAACATGGACATGTTCTCTGTGTCTGTGTTCGAGAACTACATCTACTGGAGCGACCGGTCAGTACCTTTCACAGTAATGCACACATCACACATCCACACCACTGAACATTTAAAGTACAGACGAAATCAAAACTAGCCATAGTGGTTTTGTTAGCTCACATCGCTAGTTTTGTGCTGAACAATTCATCTGCGCATGTTATTAAGACAATAATAATAGAGTGCTCTTGTTATCTTTAATGTAAATCTGCAAATACACTTCCTGTTTGTTTTTTAGTTCAATTCCCAGATTAGGTCTGTCTGAGGTATTGGGCGTGGCTAACATACTTAACCACGCCCCTTTAGCTGTCAGTCAACAAACAGAAATGGTGAGGAGTCGGTTGTCTGTTAGGTTGTAATAACTCTCCTCAAACCCTTTTCTTAATATTTCCGAATGACACGCCCACTTTACGACATCCAATCAGCTCGCATTAGAGAAAAACAAGCCACGCCCACTGTTGTCTCATTTAAAATTCCATTACTCTAGGAACTGCTTCACAATACGAAAAAAAAAAACTGTCGCAGCTTCCGGTTCATGCGGACTTTAATATTAAACGTCTTGTATGTAACTGTAGATGTGTACAGTTGACATCATGGTGTTTCCTCTGTCTTTAGGACTCATGCCAATGGCTCAATCAAGCGTGGCAGTAAAGACAACTCCACAGAATCAGTCAGTCTGAGGACAGGCATCGGCGTCCAGCTCAAAGACATCAAGGTGTTCAACAGAGCAAGACAGCAAGGTGAGTGTTTGTCTGATGAGTGTATCTTACAGCACTGTGCTGGAACACAACTCTGGTCTGCATCAGTACTGTTTAAAATAGGGACGTCATTCATTTTATTCTCCTCTGCATTGGTGCATTGTGTATTTTGATTGGTTAACACACATTATCAACATGGGCTCATTCTGAAAACGTAGCCCTATATACACTTCTGGAGAATGCAAATTATGTAGCCAAAAGTATGTGTGGCTGCTTTTCATCTTTTAAACGTACGACACTAGGCGGTATGACGGCGTTCCTTTTCACACTTACCAGCTGACCGCTGACCGCTTGGGTCCGCTTGTCCATTGGGTTTAGGGAAGGTGGTGGGCGGGTCAATCGGTGCTTTTGAAAACACCATTGGTTGGGTTTAGGGAAGGGGTGGGCGGGTCAATCGGTGCTTTAGAAAACACTATTGGTTGGGTTTAGGGAAGGAAGTGGGCGGGTCAATCGGTGCTTTTGAAAACACCATTGGTTGGGTTCAGGGAAGGCGGTGGGCGGGTCAATCGGTGCTTTAGAAAACACTATTGGTTGGGTTTAGGGAAGGCGGTGGGCGGGTCAATCTGTGCTTTAGAAAACACTATTGGTTGGGTTTAGGGAAGGAGGTGGGCGGATCAATCGGTGCTTTAAAAAACACTATCAGTTGGATTTAGGGAAGGTGGTGGGCAGGTCAATCTGTGCTTTTGAAAACACTGTCGGTTGGGTTTAAGGAAGGCAGTGGGTGGTGAATCTGTGCTTTTGAAAACACAATTGGTTGGGTTTAGGGAAGGAAGTGGGCGGGTCAATCGGTGCTTTTAAAAACCCTATTGGTTGGGTTAAGGGAAGGGGGTGGGCGAGTCAATTGGTGTTTTTGAAAACACAATTGGTTGGGTTTAGGGAAGGGGGTGGGCGAGTCAATTGGTGTTTTTGAAAACACTGTTAGTTGGGTTTAGGGAAGGTGGTGGGTGGTGAATCGGTGCTTTTGAAAACACTATTGGTTGGGTTTAAGGAAGGTGGTGGGCCGGTCAATCTGTGCTTTTGAAAACACAATTGACTGGGTTTAGGGAAGGCGGTGAGCAGGGAGATCGGTTGGTCAGTCAGTCCGTTGACAGCAGCCTCTGGTGGATTTACGTGAGAACAGCAGGCGTGAATGGCACTCGTGAGAGAAATTTGAGATCTGACAATGAATACACAGCAGTCTCTGGAGGATTTGCGAAAAGAAAACAGCAAAAACGCACCTTCTGGGACATATTTGGCGCTCTCCAGAAATGTATATAGGGGTATACAGAATGTATGTTTTCAGAATGAGCCTAGGTTGTTAATTAGGCAAGTTAGGCTAATTCAGCAAGACCATTCAAAAACAAACATTGCTAAAAGAAATTACAGGAGGTAATAATTCTAATAATAATAATGACTTATAATAATCTAATAAATCAAGAATATGTAAAAGGACCTGAAACAACACGATTTTAGATTTTTTTTGGGGTGGACGACTTAATTGCTTTATGTTCAATCCACCTAAATTTGTTATAAACGAACAAGTTAACTTAATTCCTTCATGTTGCCCCAACACAAATCGAGTTTTTTTGACCCAGCATGTTTTACAGTGATGTTCATGTCATCCTCTTTTCTGTGCAGGCACTAATATCTGCAAGATTAATAACGGAGGCTGTCAGCAGTTGTGTCTATACCGAGGGAACGGTCAGCGGACGTGTGCGTGTGCTCACGGGATGCTGGCGGAGGACGGCCAGAGCTGCAGAGATTACGACGGATACCTGCTGTACTCGGAGCGCACCATCCTAAAGAGTGTGCACTTATCAGATGAAAACAACCTCAACGCTCCTATCAAACCCTTCGAGGACCCTGAACATATGAAAAACGTGATCGCCCTCACTTTCGACTATCGCGGAGGAGGCGGAAAAGGAGCAAACCGCATCTTTTTCAGTGATATTCACTTCGGAAACATCCAGCAGATCAATGACGACGGCTCCGACCGCAAGACTGTAGTGGAGAGTAAGTTGTGTTCTTTAAGATTTGATGCTTTAAAGGAGAGCTATTATGCAAAAATTACTTTTATAAGAGGGTTAAACACCGTAGTGTGAGAAGAGCTTATGAATATAATCAGCTTCCAGTGGTAAAATTGTATTAATTATATATTTTTTAAATCAACCTTGATAAAAACAGAGCAGAAACACTTTGATTGACATTATCCCTTTCTATGTGTCATCAGAGGGGGAAAGCCCCGCCCACTAGTGACCATCTCTCCCTCGTTAGCATAGTTCTTGAATCTGCCACTATGCTGACACAAAGGCATTTGACAGATAGTCAATGTTTTCCACTCTAATCACCAACTTTTAATGGTTAAAGGGCCAGTTCATACCTCCCAAAAAATTCTCAAAATTTTAGTAAAGCATCAGCATAATGGCAGATTCAAAACAGGACTAATGTTGTCTCTAAAAAAAAGTGAAAATGTGAAAATACTTCTGTCTGTGTATGGAGATTCCTGTCGTTGTTCAAAAATAGAATTGTGATTGGCCTTATAATCCTCTAAGGGTGCTTTTACAGCTGTAGATTGATTGTTTTATTCTGAATTGGGGATATCTGTATATAAATATTAGTGGTGGGCCGTTATTGGCGTTAATGTGCTGCGAGATTATTATTGCGCGATTTAACTAAATGAACAGTTCGTAAACACAAGCACATCTTATTGAACATCATTTATTTTCATCACCAATTATCACACTAGAACAGTTTCTCAAGCAGTTTGTGATGCATTTTGGAAACAGGAGATGAGCCCCTGGTCTAATGCGCCACCTGGCTTGAGAAACCCGTTCTCAGAGACTTACTTTTAGTCATTATTTGTATAGCACACACATTCTGAATGCCTTAGACAGAATTCAGATGAGCCATTTTAATCTAGATTAATTACAAGACTACAGTGAGATTAATCTAGATTTAAAAAATAATCTATGCCTACCTATAATATATATAGGGGAGCTGTAGAAATTTAGGAGTTGCCCAAATGAGTGCAGTACGATCTAAACAGCCAACCGACTCTCCTCTAACAGCACAATGAAGTATTCTTCCACAGAGTATTCTCCTGTTGCCACAAACACCATATGAATGGAGAATAATGACCATAATTGCACGCTCTCCACCAGAATGCCTCCTGAGAAGAATGTTGGCTTTCTGAGTGGAAAAGTCTGAAACGACAATCAAAACCAGACTCACTTCAGCTTCATCTACTCCATGTGCCTTCTGAACAATAGTGTTTGGGTTTTATTGATTTCATTTAGAACGTCTCGCCCTGTACGAAGATTTTATATTTGATTTTACTTTTTAGTAGCAGGGCTGCATGATTGCTCAGTGGTTGGCATTGTGTCCTCACAGCAAGAAGGCATTTCTGTGTGGAGTTTGCATGTTCTCCCCGTGTCGCCGTGGGTTTCCTCCGGGTGCTCCGGTTTCCCCCACAGTCCAAACACATGCGTTATGGGGGAATTGAATAAACTAAATTGGCCATGTGTGTGAATGAGTGTGTATGGGTATTTCCCAGTGCTGGGTTGCAGCTGGAAGGGCATATGCTGTGTAAAACAATCATATGAACTAAATAATTTCCGAAAATTTTGTAGCAATTGTATACTAAATATTTATCTATATATTTGCTCCAAAAATTGGTAAAATAAACAGAGTTTTCACTCTTAAATGGCAAGTACATTTCCAAAATAAATCGTAAGGAAATTATACATTGTTAAAGGTGTTAAAAAGTCTATAGTGTGAAACCCCAAATGTAGAAACATGGTATTTATTTACTCCAGAAAGACCGTAAAGTATAAGAAAAGGCTGATTTACTGAATTTACATCATTAGTTTAGATCATTTTGGATCAGAATACATATCAACAGAACAGAAAAGACATTTAAAGGGACAGTTCACCCAAAAATTAACATTTACTCACTGTTTACTCTCCCTCAAGTGGTTTCAAACCTTTATGAGCTTCTTTCTTCAATTGAGAGAAAATTTTAAAGAAAGCTGAAAACCGGTAACCATTGACTTCCATACTAGGAAATCCAAATACTCTGGAAGGCAATGGTTACCGGTTTTCAACATTTTTCAAAACATCTTCATTTGTGTTTGACAGAAGAAAGAAACTAATAAAGGTTTGAATAAAGTAAATGATGACAGAATTTAAATGTTTGGCTGATCTGTCCCTTTAAATAAATGAGTAGTGATGTAGATTAAATATAAAGAAGACAAAATAACATGAATATATACATCTGTATGATTTATGTACATTGTTGACTATTTTAACTCTAGAAATAAGAAGTAAATGTATGTATTTGCACAATAAGTGGCTTTTTTAGGTTGCAGAAACCATAAATGTAGTACTAGTACTACTGTAATTATTAAACGTTTATTATCAATAAAAGTCTTTGTATGTTTACATCAAAATACATTTTATGAGACAGTTTTTTAGGGAAATATCATCAGGATGTTTTTTCTTTATTATCTTTAATCATGCAGAACACGAAAGCACAAAAATATCTGTAAAAAACCACTGTGATATCTGAGCGAGTTAAGAGAATCTAGAAAAGGCATGTTTTCATTTCATCTTAAACGAATGACTTTTTGCATTTTTCTTCATCTTTGGGCTTTTAGTCTTTTCCACCATTCCTTCATTTTGTCTTTTAAAGCTCGGACTGTTTATTCTCAGCATGTGGTTTTCATTACACTGGCTCTGAACCGGTTATGTAATTAAAGCCAGGAGTAAATCTAGCAACAGAAAACACATTTGAGTTCCTGCGTCTCTGAACCGGCTGTGGAAATCAAATAACAAACAAACAGTGAATCACTTGCTGTCATATCTCTTTCCCCCTTTTGTTTTTCATGGTGGGTTTGTCCAGATAAAAGTAACTCTAGACGAACAAACATATTTAGATGTTGCTTGTAAACACGGTGAGCAAGTTTTGTGTACCACACAAAGCTTTTATTCACATGTCGATTCACACTTATAAAAAGGGTTAGTTCACACAAAAATGAATATGTGCACACTATTTACACACCCTCAAGAAATTCCATATGGCTTTCTTTTTTCTGTTGAACACAATTGAAGATATTTTGAAGAATGTTGGAAACCTGTAACCATAGTATTAGCTTTTCCTATTATGTAAGTCAATGGTTACTGGTATCCATCATTCTTCAAATGATCTTCTTTAGTGTTCAATAGAAGAAAGAAACTCATATAAAGTTTTTTACAAGCTCATCCTTATGGAACCGTAAATAGTGAGTAAATTATATTTTTGGTTGAACTATCACTTTAATATCAGTCCATTGATTTATTCTAGTCAACAGAAAGGACAACGTTAACATTTTTTGTTGACCATAGGTGCCATTCTATATCACCTTATGTGCCATTTTTACTGCATAGATGAATAATACGAGTTCAGTACATGGAAATGACATACACTGAGCCTCAAATACTATTGTTTCCTGTAAAATCCCGGTGAATAATCGAGCTGTTCAAAAGAGTCATGAACTCCTTCATTAGTTTGTGCTTGATCAGGGTTTGAGCAAAACTGCCCAGAGCTGTGGCGCTCCAGGAATTGAGTTTGACACCTATGCTGTAACTATTTACTTCCATAGTATTAGCTTTTCCTATTATGTAAGTCAATGGTTACAGGTATCCATCATTCTTCAAATGATCTTCTTTAGTGTTCAGTAGAAGAAAGAAACTCATATAAAGTTTTTTTAGCCCCTTATGGAACCGTAAATAGTGAGTGAATTTTATTTTTGGGTGAACTATCACTTTAATATCAGTCCATTGATTCATTCTAGTCAACAGAAAGGACAACGTTAACATTTTTTTGTTGACCATAGGAGCCATTCTATATCATCTTATGTGCCATTTTTACTGCATAGATGAATAATACGAGTTCAGTACATGGAAATGACATACACTGAGCCTCAAATACTATTGTTTGCTGTAAAATCCCGGTGAATAATCGAGGTTTTCAAAAGAGTCTCGGACACCTCGATTATTTGGATGAGCTGTGTTTGATCAGGGTTGGAGCAAAACTGCCCAGAGTTGCTGCCCTCCAGGAATTGAGTTTGACACCTATGCTGTAACCATTGACTTCCATAGTATTAGCTTTTGCTATAATGTAAGTCAATGGTTACAGGTATCCATCATTCTTCAAATGATCTTCTCTAGTGTTCAGTAGAAGAAAGAAACTCATATTAAGTTTTTTAGCCCCTTATGGAACCGTAAATAGTGAGTGAATTTTATTTTTGGGTGAACTATCACTTTAATATCAGTCCATTGATTCATTCTAGTCAACAGAAAGGACAACGTTAACATTTTTTGTTGACCATAGGAGCTGTTCTGTATCATCAAATATGCCATTTTCACTGCATAGATGAATATTAATAGTTCAGTATATGAAAAATGACATACCCTGAGCCTCAAATACTATTGTTTCCTGTAAAATACCGCTGAAAAACAGACCAATCATAACAAAACACTGACTGTTATGTTGCACACGGGATCACCCAGGCTGCTTTTGATTGGCCACAATTTTCTTAGTGAGATTACAACAGTTTCACTCAGTTTTTAAGCTTATATGAAGCTTACTTTCTATGTATATACAATGAAATGTCCCGTTCATACATCTGACTGCTTGTATTAGAAGACAAAATTGCAGTGTTATAATGTATGTGTGTGTGTGTGTGTATGCAGATGTGGGCTCAGTGGAGGGTCTGGCGTACCACAGGGCCTGGGACACTTTATATTGGACCAGTTACACCACCTCCACCATCAGCAGACACACGGTGGACCAGAGCCGCTGGGGCGCCTTCGACCGGGACACTGTGGTCACCATGTCAGGAGACGACCATCCACGAGCCTTCGTCCTGGATGAGTGTCAGAAGTGAGATCTTGCACAGATTTTCTTCATTTTACTACAGACAAAAGTGGTATGAGGGATTTGCAGAGCACCAAAAATCACTTCACTTTAGATTAGGTCACACAACTGGATGAAGTTGAGTTACTGAAGCCTTTATGGTAACACTTTATACTACATACACACTATGAATCATTTATTAAGCATTTGCCAATAATTAAGTCATCATTAGTTAAGCATTGGGAGTAAGGGTAATGTGTGAGCTACTGAGCAAACACGTCCATACAGAAGTAAGCGTTCAGCTGGTAAGTAAATTGAACAGAAGCCGCCGGCGGTGCCATACCGCCCCATAGAATTCGTTTTACAGACGAAATGCAGCCAGACGTACCTCTGGCTACATAATTCATGCTCTCCAGAAATATAGACAGGGGTACATATCCACAATGAGCCTGTGTTAAAAGACTTTCATGCCACTACATATGCTTGGGCATGAATTACAGTGGGGTTGGATTAAAAATGAATGATGCTTTAAAGCAGTTGTGGGCAAACTTTTTAGACCCGAAGGGCCACATCAAGTTTTGCAAACCAAGTAAAAGCGCCACATGTCAAATCCTTCAACAAAATAACTTTTATTTATAGTGGCAGTATGCATGAAACATGTAATATCAGACAGAAACATGTCACATTAACACAAAACTGATTTTTTATTATATTATAAAGTCAAATTTAAGTAAATTTAATTATTTATGCTTACTTATGAATCATCATAAAACAATAAAATAATCCTTTATATAATATAATAATAATAATGTAATAATTTTGTACAGTGGAGAATAGAAAAGATATTGCCTGATAGAAAAAATCTCATATTAACACATTAATAATAATTCTTAAAAATTACTATTCAGTCAGATTTACAATAATCTAATTTGCACTGATTTTAAAATATACAGATCAATCATCATACAACATGATGAAGCAACAAATCTTTAATAAAATAACTTTTTAAAGTGGATGTATGCATGGAAAATATGTTCTATGACAAAAATTCACACATTTAACCAGCAAATATTATATGATTTGAGTCAAATTCACGACAGTCTCATTTAAGCTTGTATGCTCATATCAATCATTATAAAACTATAAGATAAAACGGGAGAAGAATCTTAGTCTTTGTTATTCCAAGTCATGTTATTATGAGTGTGCTAATGTGAACAATGAGCCTGGTCCCCTCTCTTCGTAAGGGTGTCAAAGTCTGGAGTCTGCTACGGCAAAAACGCGAGCGGCAGCAGGCGGTTAAAACGCGAGGCGCGCAGGGCACATAGCGCGCAAAACCACCGCCGTTAGTAAACCAGTTAAGAGAGGCGCTTCTTATAAAGCGTGTTGGGTGTGATCAGCCTGATACATTTTCAGTCATTAACGGTTGAGTGCATTTTAATATCCGAGGCTGCGTCCGAAAATCAGTATGCGAGCCGAGTAGTATGTGCGAATTCATAGAATTCGAAAATCAGTATGCGAAAAGTACCCGGATGACTTACTACTTCCGGCGAGATTCCGGAGTGCGCATCCCATGCATGCTGCGCTATCCCATGATGCCCCGCGAGCAAATTCATGAATGGAAGTAAAGCGACGCAACTGACGCACGTAGGTCACGTGACCATGACAAAATGGCGGATGTAGTACGTCCGAATTCCATTCATACTTTTCACATTTATACTGTATAGAACATACTTTTCTAACGGCCGAGTAGTACGTTTAAATTCAAATGCAGTACCTACTGAGTAGTAGGCGGTTTCGGACGCAGCCCGAGAGTGTGCTCTAATTCTACTGGTTGCTCTAACTGTACCGTGTGCTATACTGCCATCACATGGCGTTAACTTGTAATTGCATCACTAATTTACTAATTCTGAACCAAACCGTTAAGCCGTCTTTCCACTGCACACGACAATTAGACACGACTGTCGGAATACGCCCCCTTGTGGCAGCCGCACAGTATTTTCAGTGTTGTCGTGCACCACGGGGGAGAAGCTGATTCTCACGGTGTCCGAAGTAAAGAACTGCAAAAGAAATAGCTTTTATTCTCTGAGCGTTTTCATAGTTTAATGGATGAATGAATACTAGAAACAAGGGATGTAATGGTATTGTAAATACCGTCATACCGCAATATTAATTTTTTTCGATATTACCGTAGTCGCATGACTCGGTAAAACTATAGGTCTTCTGAGAAAATTTGCTCAGGCGAATGAAGCGAATGGGAGGTAGCAGAAACTACAATTCCCATCAGCCCAGGCTCGGCCATCATCCCTTGCGGTCTGTTGTCGCTACAGATACAGTAATGCGGAAATGGAGTGTGCTGCTAGAAGCGGGGATGAAAAAGAGCTGGAAATGATCGAACCTGAAGCGGGTGTTGTCGCCGCACGCGTACTGAATAGCAGTGTTGTCGCGCGCGTTCTGATCAGCTGTGTTGTCGCGCGCGTTCTGATCAGCTGTGTTGTCGCGCGCGTTCTGATCAGCTGTGTTGTCGCGCGGGTTCTGATCAGCTGTGTTGTCGCGCGCGTTCTGATCAGCTGTGTTGTCGCGCGCGTTCTGATCAGCTGTGTTGTCGCGCGGGTTCTGATCAGCTGTGTTGTCGCGCGCGTTCCGATCAGCTGTGTTGTCGCGCGCGTTCCGATCAGCTGTGTTGTCGCGCGCGTTCCGATCAGCTGTGTTGTCGCGCGCGTTCCGATCAGCTGTGTTGTCGCGCGCGTTCCGATCAGCTGTGTTGTCGCGCGCGTTCCGATCAGCTGTGTTGTCGCGCGCGTTCCGATCAGCTGTGTTGTCGCGCGCGTTCCGATCAGCTGTGTTGTCGCGCGCGTTCCGATCAGCTGTGTTGTCGCGCGCGTTCCGATCAGCTGTGTTGTCGCGCGCGTTCTGATCAGCTGTGTTGTCGCGCGCGTTCTGATCAGCTGTGTTGTCGCGCGCGTTCCGATCAGCTGTGTTGTCGCGCGCGTACTGATCAGCTGTGTTGTCGCGCACGTACTGATCAGCTGTGTTGTCGCGCGCGTTCCGATCAGCTGTGTTGTCGTGCGCGTTCTGATCAGCTGTGTTGTCGCGCGCGTTCCGATCAGCTGTGTTGTCGCGCGCGTTCCGATCAGCTGTGTTGTCGCGCACGTACTGATCAGCTGTGTTGTCGCGCGCGTTCCGATCAGCTGTGTTGTCGCGCGCGTTCTGATCAGCTGTGTTGTCGCGCGCGTTCCGATCAGCTGTGTTGTCGCGCGCGTTCCGATCAGCTGTGTTGTCGCGCGCGTTCTGATCAGCTGTGTTGTCGCGGGCGTTCTGATCAGCTGTGTTGTCGCGCGCACACTGAATAGCAGTGTTGTTGCGCGCGTTCTGATCAGCTGTGTTGTCGCGCGCGTACTGTTAAGCGGGGAGGGGGGGTTGAGCGCATACTCAAGAGCGGTGTTGTCGCGCACCTACTGAAGGGCGGGACGGAGGGTGTGACACAGCACACTGTTCAGATTGATGCAGACATGAGACCTCTATCTCACTCATGGTTTGTCCTCTCAAGTGGGGAAAAGACAATGCACAACGTTACCCACTGCTGTCAACCTGGGCCAAGTCATATCTCTCTGTCCCAGAAACCTCAGTCCCAAATGAGAGGGGTTTTTCTGTTGCAGGGGACATTGTAAATGCCCAGAGATACCAGCTTTTACCAGATTATATTTATATGATAATTTTCCTTATAACCCATCTCTATCTAAGTGAGTGAGTGATTAAATGTTGAATGTGATGAGTTTTCAACAATACTAAATTGAAACTTTATTTTTTACATTGTTTAATATTTTTTTGTTATTAAAATTGAAGTTCCTGTTTTAAAGCTTACAGATAGATGGCTGATTTGTATGTCATTGACACTTTTGGCACTTTTTTGGAGTATTTTCATAAGTTTTGTTTTTCCTGTAAATGATTCAATAAATACCGTACCGTGACATTCATACCGAGGTATTACCGTACCGTGAAATTCTGATACCGTTACATCCCTACTAGAAACTCATAGACCGCTAAAATATTGGCGTGAATGTGGAGACAACATAAAAAATATATATTTTTATTACTTTCTTACTTACTTTTATGAACAGAAATGTTTTTTTTTAATATAGACTTTTTATAATTCAAAAAATAACCAAAATAAACTCCTATTTCTCATCTCGCGCGCACAGACCTGCTTGGACAACACTGGAATACATCATATCCGGTCGGCAGGTCGCATGCGGTCTAGTCGCAGGAGTTCAAATATTTCAACAGATCCGCAGCTCAATTCAGATCCGAATTTTCCGCATACGGAGATGATCGAAACTCAACGCAGCTCCCGGACTGCTCTCCACTGGAAATGAATGACTTCCAGTCTGTCGCTTGTCTTTTGTCGTGTGCAGTGGAAAGGCGGCTTTACTCAGGAGCAGCATTTTAAAAACTCCCTCGCGGGCCGGATGAAAGTGTTCAGCAGGCCGCATATGGCCCGCGGGCCATAGTTTGCCCACCTCTGCTTTAAAGAGTCCTTGAATCTGCTGTTCATGAAAGTGTGTGAGCTGTTTTAAAACCTTGACTTTTCCAAACCATGATAAACCTTGATACCGGTTATCATCCCTTGCCTATTCAGGATGGTAATCGCAGGTGCACTCAGAGTTTGCCATTCCTCTTCTGTTTCAGCCTGATGTTCTGGACTAACTGGAATGAACAGTCTCCCAGTATCATGCGCGCTCAGCTGTCTGGCTCCAATGTGATCGTGATCATCGGCAGTGAAATCCGCACTCCCAACGGCCTCGCCATCGACCACCGCGCAGAGAAACTGTATTTCTCTGATGCTACGCTGGATAAGATCGAGCGCTGCGAGTACGACGGCACACACCGATACGTGAGTTACAGTTTACAAGAGAGAATATTCAACTGTGTTTACTTCAAAATTATCAGCCCTCCTATTACATTTGTACATGTTATGACACTAGTATTCAGCTTAAAGTGACATTTAAAGGCTTAACTATAATAATTAGGGTAAAGTTAAGGTAATTAGGTTAGTCATTGTATAACAGTGGTTTGTTCTGGAGACAATCCAAAATAAATATAGCTCAAGGGGGCTAATAATATTAGCTTAAAATGGCTTTAAAATAATTAAAAACTGCTTTTATTTTAGCCGAAATAAAACAAATAAGGCACATTAGTGTTCAGCATTAGCGTTTCCTCAAACGGAGCCTGTTTTGTGTGTGTTTTGCCGTCTGTAGGTGGTCCTGAAGAATGAGCCGGTGCATCCTTTCGGTTTGGCCGTGTACGGAGACCACATCTTCTGGACAGACTGGGTGCGCAGAGCCGTCCTGCGAGCTGATAAATATGTGGGAGGAGAAATGAAGGTGCTGAGGGCTGATATTCCCCAGCAGCCCATGGGGATCGTGGCTGTGGCCAATGACACAAACAGCTGTAAGTCAACCAGAGTTTCCATTTTCAGCTCAAGTTTAGAGTTCATTTATTTATAATGCACATTGATGCCTGGTTTTCCATTGAGTGGTATGGTACAGTTCGGTACGGGTCATCTTTATCAGACTTGTGTCTCCATTGCCAATGGTACCCTTCTATTAGGCGTGGTGTATAACAGAAAGTTCCAGTCGACGTCTTGATTAGGACAGTAAGGTCTGACTCTGCTTAGACTAAAGTGTCATCACTGAACAGAAATAATGTCCAGTATAGAATATAAAGTCCTGCTGCAGTGGAGACAGAATGAATATTGTGTCTGACTCCATCATGAGCTTGGAGGACTGCATCCATACATCTCTGACATGACTCACATCACTGATTAATAAAGTCATCTGGAATGAAGAAGAAAGCCTTCAGCAGGACTCCCAGAGTTCATCAAGACTCTTAGTGTTCATCTTCAACTCCTCCTCCTTCATCAGCTCAATAATGTTCATGTCTGGTGACTGGGCTGGCCAATCCGTGAGCACCTTGACCTTCTTCGCTTACAGGAGCTTTGATGTAGAGGCTGAAGTATGAGCAGGAGCGCTATCCTGCTGGAGAATTGTCCCTCTCCTGTGGTTTGTAATGTAATGGGCAGCACAAGTGTCTCAATACCTCAGGCTGTTGATGTTGATCATCCACTCTGCAGATCTCTCTGAATGTAAACCTAAAGCATGATTTCTCCTGGTAGTATTTGTGATGATTGGGATGCAGATCAACAGATGATTCCTCAGAGAAATCCACCTCCTGACACTTTCCCAAATGATCAACTAGAAGTCAAGTTACTATGTGTTGCTCTTACAACTGGGATCCACCACAAGACTTTTGTCAGGTAGTGTATATATTTAAAAACAAAGCAAACAGACAAAACTATTAGTATAATATTGATCGGCCAAACTGAATAGGTTAGCATTTAAAAGTGATTTAAAAATAGATAGTGATGGACTCTGTTCATTGTTCTGACTGCTGCAAAGAAAACAGTCCTGCAACTATGGCTGAATGCTTCTCCTCCAGTTGATCTGTCTTGGAAACTCTACCTAATGAGTTTGGAATATACCACAGCTAAAGTAAATGGCGCCAGCAAGAAAACTGCACAATTTTGGTCAGATATGAGGGAGACTGTAGGGCGAGGCAGTGGCGCAGTAGGTAGTGCTGTCGCCTCACAGCAAGAAGGTCGCTGGTTCAAGCCTCGGCTCTGTGTGGAGTTTGCATGTTCTCCCTGCCTTTGCGTGGATTTCCTCCGGGTGCTCCAGTTTCCCCCACAGTCCAAACACATGCGGTACAGATGAATTGGGTAGGTTAAATTGTCCGTAGTGTATGAGTGTGTGTGTGAATGTGTGTGTGTGGATGTTTCCCAGAGATGGGTTGCGGCTGGAAGGGCATCCGCTGCGTAAAAGACTTGCTGGATAAGTTGGCGGTTCATTCCGCTGTGACGACCCCGGATTAATAAAGGGACTAAGCCGAGAAGAAAACGAATGAATGAGGGAGACTGTAATATACAGCGGGGAAAGTAGATATTGAACACGTCATGTAATAATATTTCTGAAGGAGCTGCTGACATGGAATTGAGGCAGATTTAGGTAAAAACCCAAACAAAACAAACATAAAAATAAAACAAAACAAATGCAAGATGAGCTTTGTGTAATCACAATGAAATGACAGAAGAAGAAACTCCTGAACTACTGAAGCGTATTTAATACTGTATATTAAAGTGTTTATTGGTGATGTCAGATTAAAGACGCCTCTCATATGGAGAATGAAGACACATGCATTGCTCAGGTGTGAGTTTCTCACAGATTTTAACAGTGTCAAAATCTTGATGGTTCTGTGGGTCTCGTCTATCAAATCTGAGCTTTATTCTGTATTCTCTATTGGATTCAGATCAGGTGATGGGCTGGGCCATTCTGCAGCTTGATTTTCTTTCTCTGAAAGCATCTGAGAGTCTCTTGGCTGTGTTTTGGATCATTGTCCTGCTGAAATGTCCACCCTGGTTTCATCTTCATCCTCCTGCTAATGTAGATGTTGGACTGAAGCAGCTGATATTCATTTACACTGAGGAAGGGCAGAGGCTCGCTGAAGAACCACTGAGAGATTTCAGCTGCTGTCTGGGCTTTCACTGCCCAAATACACCTTCCTTCCTTCATGTGTTCAATACTTTTCCCCTGCGTCATTTCATTTTATTGCGCATAACTTCATTTGTAAACTAATTAGATTTGTTTTCTTTGCATATATGCATTTATTTGGTTGTTACTAACATCTGGGGAAAGTTTCAAATCAACAGCACCTTTAATAATGAGTTTTCAGAGAAAAATGGTGACGTGTTTAAGACTTATTTCCCCCACTGTACCTTTCAGTCCTGATTTTGTACCTATTATTACACTATTAAGGTTTTTTATTATATTTTATTTTTCTGTTTATGCATCTGGGGCTTGGTTGTATATAGTTCAAAATCTAAAATGTTCAATAATAATAATAATAATAATAATAATAATAATAATAATAATATTATATTAATATTAATATATATATATATATATATATATATATATATATATATATATATATATATATATATATATATATAATAATATTAATAATAATAATAATAATAATATATAATATAATAATATTAATAATATAATAATATATAATATTAATAATAATTAATATAATAATATTAATAATAATAATATTATTATTATGCTAGCGGGGCTTCCAGCTAACTCTATCAAGACTCTTCAGCTGCTCCAGAACGCAGCAGCACGAGTGGTCTTTAATGAACCTAAAAGAGCACATGTCACTCCGCTGCTCATCCGTTTGCACTGGCTGCCAATTTCTGCTCACATCAAATTCAAAGCTCTGATGTTTGCCTACAAAGCGATATCTGGCTTTGCTCCTTCTTATCTGCTCTCACTTCTGCAGATCTATGCGCCCTTCAGAAACTTGGTTTCTGTGAATGAACGTCGCCTCGTGGTTCCATCCCAAAGAGGGAAGAAATCACTTTCCCGAACTCTTACGCTCAATCTGCCCAGTTGGTGGAATGAACTCCCTAACTGCATCAGAACAGCAGAGTCACTCGCTGTCTTCAAGAAACCACTAAAAACTCAACTATTTAGTCTCCACTTCACTTCCTAATTTGCAATTGCCTCTCTGGATATACCACTAACTGTACTCAAAATAAATAAATAAATAAATAAATAAAAATTTACTAATACTTTCCTTCTTAGACTTTACAGACCTGAAACTTGCCTAAAGCACTTATTCATTGTTGCTCTTACAGTTGTGTAAATTGCTTCCCTGTCCTCATTTGTAAGTCGCTTTGTATAAAAGCGTCTGCTAAATGACTAAATGTAAATGTAAAATGTAATAATAATAATAATAATAATAATAATAATAATAACAACAACTTTCCCAGAAATGGGTTGCAGCTGGAAGGGCATTCGCTGCGTGAAACATGTGCTGGATAAGTTGGCGGTTCATTCCGCTGTGGCGACCCCGGATTAATAAAGGGACTAAGCCAAAAAGAAAATGAATGAATGAATGAATAATAATAATAACAATAATAATAGATAGTGATGGTGCCATTGCAATCTGATGGGGCAGATTGTTCCATAAACCACAGAAAAAGCTCTGCATCCTCTACGTTTCAGTCTGGACTGAGGAACTAAAAGAAGATTTCAGCTCAAGCATGTAATGATGTGCCAAAAGTAATCTGGGATTGTCAGAGAAGCGAGAAGAACTCGATCCCGCTTTGGGAATGACACCGTCACACACAATCAATATCTTTCATCGTGCTTATCTGAGTGTGAAAGAAACAATTCGCAATCCTCAGACCATAAACACAACATGTCTGCTGATCTCAGGTCATCTCACTGCCCTCCCTATCAAAACATTACTCTGTGATGTGTGCAGAAGGTGCCTTTGCATTGTGTTAATGAAATATGCATGGTGAATCCCTGGAACAGAAGGCAGCTTATTGTGCAACAAAATCTCTCTGTACTTTTCGGCATTAATGGAGTATCACAGAAGTGCAAGTTACCTTTGCCAAGGGCACTGACACAACCCCATACCCTCACAGACCCTGGCTTTAGGACTTGTTGCTGGTAACAGTCTAGATGATCCTTTTCTTCTGTGGTCCAGAGCACACATCATCCATTTCTCCCCGAAATACTAATTACTTGAAATGCTAATAACAGTGGTTTGTTCTGGAGAAAATCCAAAACTAATATTGCTGAAGGGGGCTAATAATATTGACCTTAAAATTGCCTTAAAATAATAAAAAACTGCTTTTATTCTAGCCGAAATAAAACAAATAAGACTTTCTCCAGAAGAAAAAATATTATAGGAAATACTGTGAGAAACTCCTGCATCTGTTCAACATCATTTGGGAAATATTTGGAAAGAGAATTCACACGCGGGCGAATAATTTTGACTTTAAATATGTGTAATGTCCCCGCAATTCACAAAAAACAAACCTGTGTGTGTGTCTGTTCAGGTGAGTTTTCTCCATGCCGGGTGAACAACGGAGGCTGTCAGGATCTGTGTCTCCTCACATCAGACGGCCGGGTGAACTGCAGCTGTCGTGGAGAGAGGAAGCTGCTGGAGGACAACACATGCATCGGTGAATCTGGAATAACCCATAACATATTAGCGAATAAATGTATCAGTGGCTAGTTTTGGACAACACTTCATTCATGCATGCACATGAGGAGGTTGTGATGTATTATGTGTTTGCAGAAGTGTGTGTGTGTGTGTGTGTGTGTATGTTAACAGTTGTGATGTTGTGTTTCTCAGCTCAGAACACGTCCTGCAGCAGTATGGAGGATTTCGAGTGTGGGAATGGAGACTGTATTAAATACACACTCACCTGTGACGGCATGGCCCACTGCAAAGACAAGTCTGATGAGAAACAGTCCTACTGCAGTGAGTGTGTGTGTGTGTGTTATTGATGTCTGGGCTTATTGAAGTCCACTTGTCGCTCTGATTGTCTGTGTTTGTGTTCAGCTAACCGTGTGTGTAAGAAGGGCTATAAGCGATGTGTGAACGGCCGCTGTGTTGGTCATAACTCCTGGTGTAACGGGCGAGACGACTGCGGTGATAACTCTGATGAACTCTTCTGTAACGGTAAGAGGATCTGATCATACACACTACATACTACATACTACATACTAATGTACTGCTGCAGACTCTTAAAGGGGCATAAATACTTGCTGTTTCAGCACTAGTTAGTGCTTAAAAATAGTGGTAGAGTGGGTGTGTTCAGCTGTCACAGGGGTGTGTTCAGCTGTTAAAGAGGTGTGTTCAGCTGTCAGAGTGGGCGTATTCAGCTGTCAAAGGGGTGTGTTAAACTGTTAAAGGGGGCGAGTTCAGCTGTCAGAAGGGTGTGTTCAGCTGTCAGAGAGGTGTGTTCAGCTGTCAGAGTGGGCGTGTTAAACTGTAAAAGGGGGCGTGTTTAGCTGTCAGAGGGGTGTGTTTAGCTGTCAGAGTGGGCATGTTAAACTGTAAAAGGAGGCGTGTTTAGCTGTCAGAGGGGTGTGTTTAGCTGTCAGAGTGGGCATGTTAAACTGTAAAAGGAGGCGTGTTTAGCTGTCAGAGGGGTGTGTTTAGCTGTCAGAGTGGGCATGTTAAACTGTAAAAGGAGGCGTGTTTAGCTGTCAGAGGGGTGTGTTTAGCTGTCAGAGTGGGCGTGTTAAACTGTAAAAGGGGGCGTGTTTAGCTGTCAGAGGGGTGTGTTTAGCTGTCAGAGTGGGCGTGTTCAGCTGTCAGAGTGGGCGTGTTAAACTGTAAAAGGGGGCATTCAGCTGTCAGAGGGGTGTGTTAAGCTGTCAGAGTGGGCGTGTTCAGCTGTCAAATGGGAGCGTGTTAAAATGTCAAAGGGGCGTGTTCAACTGTCAGAGGGGTGTCTTCAGCTGTTAAAGGGGTGTGTTAAACTGTCAAAGGGGGCGTGTTCTGCTGTCAGAGGGGTGTGTTCAGCTGTCAGAGTGGGCGTGTTTAACTGTAAAATGGGGCGTGTTCTGCTGTCAGAGGGGTGTGTTCAGCTGTCAGAGTGGGCGTGTTCAGCTGTCGAATGGGGGCGTGTTAAAATGTCAAAGGGGTGTGTTCAGCTGTCCGAGGGGTGTGTTCAGCTGTTAAAGGGGCATGTTAAACTGTCAAAGGGGGGCGTGTTCAGCTGTCAGAGGGGTGTGTTCAGCTGTCAGAGTGGGCGTGTTCAGCTGTCAGAGTGGTGTGTTCAGCTTTCAAAGGGGCATGTTAAAATGTCAGAGGGGGCGTGTTTAGCTGTCAAAAGGGCGTGTTAAACTGTCAGAGTGGGCGGTTCAGCTGTCAAAAGGGCGTGTTAAACTGTCAGAGTGGGCGGTTCAGCTGTCAAAGAGGTGTGTTAAACTGTTCGAGTGGGCGTGTTCAGCTGTCAAAGGGGCGAGTTACACTGTCAGAGTGGGTGTGTTCAGCTGTCAAAGTGGGTGTGTTCAGCTGTCAAAGTGTGTGAGTTCAGCTGTCAAAGGGGGTGTGTTCAGCTGTCAGAGTGTGTGTTCAGTTGTCAGAGGGGACGTGCAAATATATGTTTACTTGCATTTTATACTCAAAACAAGTTTTTTTCACACGGACATGTCTTTGTTTGTAGCGACGCTGTGTACGGCGGATCAGTTTCAGTGTAGAGACGGCGTGTGTGTGTCGAACTCCAGCCGCTGTAATCAGGTGTTGGACTGTGATGATGCCAGCGATGAAATGAACTGCTGTAAGTCACACAAATCCTAACATTCAGCCTTTCATTTACAATTAAATTCTCGAACTTGATCTGTGACATGTCCGTTACTGAACACACATGCTAGCTCGAGATTCCTGGCTCGTACTTCTCTTTGATTTGTTTTGTGTGGTTTTCCAGCGGCGTCTGATTGCTCCAGTTATTTCCGTCTGGGTGTGAAAGGTGTGACGTATCAGCGCTGTGAGTTCACGTCGCTCTGTTACGCTCCATCATGGGTGTGTGATGGAGCCAACGACTGCGGAGACTATTCAGATGAGAGGAACTGCCCAGGTAAACACACACACACACACAACACAAACATGAAATTATTATCATTATTATTATTATCATTGTCATCATTATTATTATTATTATTATTATTAATATTTTATTATTATTATTATTATTATTATTATTATTATTATTATTATTATTATTTATTTTTTATTTTTTTATTAATATTTTATTATTATTATTATTATTATTATTATTATTATTTCATTGTCATTATTATTATTATTTCATTTTCATTATTATTATTATTAATATTAATATTATTAATAATATGTATTTTTTATTATTATTATCAATATCATCATCATCATCATCATCATTATTATTATTATTATTATTATTATTATCGTTATTATTGTTATTATTATTATCGTTATTATTATTATTATTATTATCATTATTATTATTATTATTATTATTACTATTATTATTATTATATCCTTATCATTATTATTATTACTAATATCATTATTATTATTATCATTATTTTATTATTATCATTATCATTATTAATATTATCATTATTATTATTATTATTATTATTATTATCATTATTATTATTATTATTATTATTATTATTATTATTATTATCATTATTTTATTATTATCATTATCATTATTATTATTAATATTATCATCATTATTATTATTATTATTATTATTATTATTATTAATATCATTATTATTATTATTATTATTATTATTATCATTATTTTATTATTATCATTATCATTATTATTATTAATATTATCATCATTATTATTATTATTATTATTATTATTATTATTATCATTATTATTATAATTATCATGATCATTATTATTATTATTTTTATTATCATTATTATTAGAATTAGAATGATCATTATTATTATTATTTTTATCATCATTATTACTATCAATAATAATATTATTACCATTATTATTATTATTATTATTATTATTATGAGCAGATCACAAGCGGTCAGCTATTATTGTTTCCATCTGACATTCAATCTGACGATCAAATACATTTCTTGATGTAACTTGGTGTGTTTTTGTCAAGACTCTTGCCTCTTATTTTGTCTTCATCTCTTAAGGAGGAGCTCTCAGTATGACACACGAGTACTGATGAATGAACGAAACATGTTATCCATATTAAGTGATCATTTTAGACCCTATTTCCACAGCACAGGCGATTCTCCTATTCATCATATCTCACACACAACCCCTAAACCTTGTTTTTACCATCCAGATAAGAAAAAGAGAAAGTGTTCATCAAACTTCTTCGCTTGTCCCAATGGCCGCTGTATCCCCATGAGCTGGACCTGCGACAAGGAGAACGACTGTGATAATGGAGACGACGAAGCTCACTGTGGTGAGACACACACACACACACACACACACACACATTTGTTTTTACATTCACTTCTGCTGTGGTTAAAGGGACAGTTCACAAACATGAAGATTCACTCGCCCTCAAGAGGTTTTAAACACAAATTAAGTAGCCAGTAGCCATTGACCTCCATATTAGGAAAAATAATAGTATGGAGGTTAATGGCTACCAGTTTCCAACATTCTTCAAAATATCTCTTTTTTTTGTTCAGCATTAGAAAGACACTCAAATAGGTTTGGAACAATGGGTAAAATTATGTCAGAATTTTAATTTTTTGAGTGAACTGTCTCTTTATCTAACCTAAGAATATGTTATGTCTCTGAACGCTATCCCATAATTTTCATTAAGAAGTGTATTAAAGGGATATTTCATGCGAAAATTACCTTACCATTGATTCTGTGGTTTAAAACCTTTGAGTTTCTTCTGCTGAACACAAAATAATATATTTTGAAGAATGCTGATTGCTGGCACCTATTGACTTCCATAGTAGGAGAGAAAAATACTATGGAAGTCAATGGGTGCCAGCAGCTAGCATTCTTCAAACAAGATACTTAAATCGTTTTTGAACAAGTGAAGGAACAAGTTGTGAACTGTCCCTTTAAGTCTTTCCTCGTGAGGATTGTTGGCAAGATTCTGTCAGATTTAGGGGTGTATTGTGTCCCAATCACTAGAAAATGCACTCACAGGCCACTTTATTAGGTACACCTTACTAGTACCGGGTTGGGCCCCTTTTGCTTTCAGAACTGCCTTCATCCTTGGTGGCATAGATTTACTGTAACAAGATACTGGAAATATTTTTCAGAGATTTTGCTCCATATTGACATGATAGCATCACGCAGTTGCTGCAGATTTGTCGGCTGCACATCCATGATGCCAATCTCCCGTTCCACCACATCCCAAAGCTGCTCTATTGGATTGAGCTCTGGTGACTGTGGAGGCCATTTGAGTACAGTGAACTCATTGTCATGTTCAAGAAACCAGTCTGAGATGATTTGTGTTTATGACATGTGTTATCCTGCTGGAAGTAGCCATCAGAAGATGAGTACACTGTGCTCATAACGGGATGGACATGGTCAGCAACAATTCTCAGGTGTTGTGGCGTTGACACGATGCTCAATTGGTACTAATGAACCCAAAGTGTGTCAGGAAAATCTCCCCCACACCATTACACCACCACCACCAGCCTGAACCGCTGATACAAGGCAGGATGATCCATGCTTTCATGTTGTTGAGGCCAAATTGTGAGCCGAGCATCCGAATGTGTCAGCAGAAATGGAGACTCATCAGAGCAGCAACGTTTCTCCAATCTTCTATTGTCCAGTTTTGGTGAGTCTGTGTGAATTGTAGCCTCAGTTTCCTGTTCTTAGCTGACAGGAGCAGCACCCGGTGTGCTCTTCTGCTGCTGCTGCCATCCGCCTCAAGGTTGGACGTGTTGTGTGTTCAGAGATGCTCTTCTGCAGAGCTCAGTTGTAACGAGTGCTTATTTGAGTTACTGTTGCCTTTCTATCAGCTGGAACCAGTCTGGCCATTCTCCTCTAACCTCTGAGATCAACAAGGCATTTGCGCCCACAGAACTGCCGCTCACTGGATATTTCCTCTTTGTCTGACCATTCTCTGTAAACCCTGGAGATGGTTGTGCATGAAAATCCCAGTAGATCAACAGTTTCTGAAATACTTAGACCAGCCCGTCTGGCACCAACAACCACGTTAAATATCTCTTAAATCCCATTTCTTCCTCATTCTGATGCTCGCTTTGAACTGCAGCAGATCGTCTTGATCATGTCTACATGCCTAAATGCATTGAGTTCCTGCCATGTGATTGGCTGATTAGAAATTTGCCTTAACGAGCAGTTGGACAGGTGTACCTGATGAAGTGTGAGTGTATATAAACAGACTTTAGATGGGCCTTGTTCATTTAAGGTTCTGTTGTTTCATAATCTGTTAAGAATCTCTGAAATAATAGTCTGACAGACGGTTTTGATGGTTCTGCTCAGATAAGTTCTGCTCGGCAACACAGTTCGAGTGTGGGAATCATCGCTGTATTTCCAGCAGCTGGGTGTGTGACGGAGCGGACGACTGCGGAGATGGCACTGATGAAGACAGCAGATGCAGTGAGTGCTGATCCATGTAAACACCATCAAGTCTAGCATTTAAGTGTATTGAGCTTATTCCTCTTTTTGGCTTGAGGCTTCTGCTCTCATTCACTTTCATTGATTTTTAGACATTAAAAACAGCTTGTTCTGCTGGTTATGATACTTTCTTATTATATTATTCTACTTTGTATGTATGGTCATGAAAACACTTGTTTGTAGAGCAGGACTGTTTTCTGCCATTTATTATTCCTAATAATTTCTCCCATAGGCGACTTAATCGGAAGTTCTAAAACAATCACAAAACAGGCGCACTTCCACATCGCAAAATAATAAGCATAATTAATCAACATTGTAGCTGTTTGTGGAACAAGAACAAATATTGGGCGGAGCTTTTTTTTCTCAGTGAAGAATTGATTGGATAGTTGGATTTACCATTGATGCATTGAAAAAGTGTATATACTATATATTATGGTTATATTTTGTATGTTTAATATATATATATAAAGACAAGCAGGAAATAAAATTAACCTTAAACAACTATCAACTATAATGATGTATTTTTGACGCATATTGCCATCACTCCTGAAAAATCACAGTAAGAACTGCATGATATGACATGAGACATGAACATATACTCAGCACTACATGTGTTTTTTTTGGCCTCATTACAAACTAATTTCACAATATACATAATAAACTAGCAAAATATACAGTTAAACAGTCCTTATGCCTCTTCAGGATGGTGCTGAATAAATGTATAATCCGTATATCCTGCATTTTGTGTTCTGACTCTTCAGGATGACGTTGAATAATCCGTATATCCTGCATTTTGTGTTTTGACTTTTCAATATGACGTTGAATAATCCGTATATCCGGCATTTTGTGTTTTGACTCTTCGGGATGACATTGAATAATCCGTATATCCTGCATTTTGTGTTTTGACTCTTCAATATTATGTTGAATAATCCGTATAACCTGCATTTTGTGTTCTGACTCTTCGGGATGACGTTGAATAATCCATATATCCTGCATTTTGTGTTTTGACTTTTCAATATGACGTTGAATAATCCGTATATCCGGCATTTTGTGTTTTGACTCTTCGGGATGACATTGAATAATCCGTATATCCTGCATTTTGTGTTTTGACTCTTCAATATGACGTTGAATAATCCGTATATCCTGCATTTTGTGTTTTGACTCTTCGAGATGACATTGAATAATCCGTATATCCTGCATTTTGTGTTTTGACTCTTCGGGATGACGTTGAATAATCCGTATATCCTCCATTTTGTGTTTTGACTCTTCGGGATGACATTGAATAATCCGTATATCCTGCATTTTGTGTTTTGACTCTTCAATATTATGTTGAATAATCCGTATAACCTGCATTTTGTGTTCTGACTCTTCGGGATGACGTTGAATAATCCATATATCCTGCATTTTGTGTTTTGACTCTTCAATATGACGTTGAATAATCCGTATATCCTGCATTTTGTGTTTTGACTCTTCAATATGACGTTGAATAATCCGTATATCCTGCATTTTGTGTTTTGACTCTTCAATATGACGTTGAATAATCCGTATATCCTGCATTTTGTGTTCTGACTCTTCGGGATGACATTGAATAATCCGTATATCCTGCATTTTGTGTTTTGGCTCTTCGGTATGCCGTTGAATAAATGTATAATCCGTACATCCTGCATTTTGTCTTCTGACGCGTTGGGATAGCACTGAATAAATGTATAATCCGTATATCCTGCATTTTGTGTTCTGACGATTATGAGGAGATGGCTGGCTGAGTGTGAACAAATGCTGTGAAAGTCGTTTACTTTTACAGCCTATCTCCATGACACATTTAACTCAATTAATTATTCTAAACATTGTTACATATATTGATTATGATCTTTTTTTTCAGAGAATAAGACGTGCAGTGCGGATGCGTTCCAGTGTCCAGACTCTCACAAGTGTGTCCCGCAGCGCTGGGTGTGTGACGGAGACCGAGACTGTCCTGACGGAGCCGACGAAAGTGTGAAGGCCGGCTGCGGTGAGCACATTAAAAAAGACCTATTCTGCCCGTTTTTACAAGATGTAAAGCCTCTGATGTCCCCAGAGTGTGTGTGTGTGTGTGTGTGTGTGTGTGTGTGTGTGTGTGTGTGTGTGTGTGTGTGTGTGTGCTCTTTAAATACATGATGCTTCTGTGAAAGTGCTGTGCTGATCACTTGTTTCTTCTCTTCTGCGCAGTGTTCAACAACACGTGTAAGGCGGGAGAGTTCATGTGTCAGAACAGACAGTGTATCCCCAAACACTTTGTGTGTGACCATGATAATGACTGCGGAGACGGCTCTGACGAATCTGTGGAGTGCGGTATGTACTCGATTATTCCCAGCAAGAGATGATTATCTCATCGTTAGCAAATAATGACATGAATTACGGCTAATGAATGACTCGTGAGATGTTACCATACTTGACTCTCAAATTAAATCAATGCTTTAGTCAGATGAAATAAGAACAGAATTCAGTCTGATTAGTTTGAATTTATGTGTTTATGCATAGATTGCACATGATTAAATTAAACTTGCGAGTTTAAATTCTGTCTATATCATCTAACAATGGGCTCATGTAAAATATTATTTAATTATGCATCATATAATATATATACAGTTAAAGTCTGAATTATTCGCCCCTATGTTTATTTTTTTTCCTCTAATTTCTGTTTAACAGAGCAGATTTCTTCAACACATTTCTAAACATAGTAGTTTTAATAACTCGTTTCTAATAACTGATTTCTTTTCTCTTTGCCATGATGACAGTAAATAATATTAGACTAGAAATTCTTCAAGACACTAGTATTCAGCTTAAAGTGACATTTTAAAGGCTTCACTAGATTAATTAGGGTAAAGTTAGGGTAATTAGACAAGTTATTGTATAACAGTGGTTTGTTCTGGAAAAAATCCAAAACAAATATTGCTGAAGGGTCTAATAATATTGACCTTAAAATTGGTTTGAAACCAATAAAAGCTGCTTTTATTCTAGCCGAAATAAAACAAATAAGACTTTACCCAGAAGAATAAATATTATAGGAAATACTGTGAAAAATTCAACCCGGGCTCATTTTGGAAACGTAGCCCATGGACGTTTCTGCGGGCCGCGATTTACGTTCCGGGAGGTATGTATTCGAGCGGTGTTTGTTTTCGCGGATCGCGAGAGGCCGATGTGCACGCTTTTGCGCGTCTCGGGCGCCTCTCGGGAACGCGCGCCATTCGCGCCTGCAATGTTCTCGCGCGAAAAGCCGTGGGATCGGCCGACCCGGCTGCCCTCCTCTTCCTCCTCCTCCTTCCCTAAACCCAAGCGACGGTTTGCAAAAGCCGTCCAGAAAAAGCTTCGATTTCGACCGCGTTTTCGGATCCCACCGCGTTCTCGCCCTTATTTTTCGGATTCTGTTTTTCATCACACCTGATTTCCAGAACCGCTGTTCCCCGGACTCGATCCCGGTCGTTGTCCCCGCGGCCGGCTCCTCCTCCTCCGGGGGCTCCGCTCCGCTGACGTAACGCTGTGAGCTGAGCGGACAAACTGGTTGCATCGGGAAAGCCCTCCACTTGGAGGCGAGCCGTCGGCTGGCGAGCGCGAAGAGGAGGAGTGGCGCCACACCGCCCCGCATCGTTCGCTCGAAAAAAACTAAACGCGGCCGCACGTACCTCCGGCCATGTAAATCGCGGTCTACAGAAACGTCCGCGTGGCTACGTTTCCAGAATGAGCTTGGGTTGGAAAAATTCCTGAATCTGTTCATCATCATAGACTAACAGAACTAGCTTTCTAAACTAATAGAAAGACACTTATGACTGGTTTTGTTGTCCAGGTCACAGATTTGCTGTTTTTTCCACAGTGTGTCCAAACATTCAGAGAACTGATGTTGAAAGCAAAAGTCTTATTTTTTTTTGTCATTGTTGTGTTTGTTTCTCCAGAGTATCCCGCATGTAAGGCGAATGAGTTCCGCTGTGATAACGGCCGCTGTCTGATCCAGAAGTCCTGGGAGTGTGATGGAGAGTTTGACTGTCATGACCACTCAGACGAAGCTCCCAAAAACCCTCACTGCAGCGGCACTGGTATCAATAATCTCTAAAACTTTCATTCATTCATTTTCTTGTCGGCTTTATCCCTTTATTAATCCGGGGTCGCCACAGCGGATTGAACCGCCAACTTATCCAGCAAGTTTTACGAAGCGGATGCCCTTACAGCCGCAACCCATCTCTGGGAAACTCTAAAACTTTTATTGATTAATTTTTCTTTGGCTCAGTGCTTTATTTAATTCCTTTATTTATGTGTGTAATTAAACATATACTACCTGTTAAACGTATTGTTGTGGATTCCAGTTGTAAGTGCAGCAAATAATAACTTGACTTCTAGTTGATCATTTGGGAAAGTGTCAGAAGGTGGATTTATCTGCTGAATAATCTGTTGATCTGCATCCCAATCATCACCAATACTGCAGAAGACCTACTGGGAGCATGGACCAAGATTCACATAGAAATCAGTCAAGTTTGGTGAAGGAGAAGTCATGGTTTGGGGTTACATTCAGTTTGGAGAAATCGAGACGCTGCTCACTGCAGAGTCATTTGAGCTCCAACTACTCCTACTATAAGCTGTTTTAATGTGTACACCCACCCCACCCCTAACCCCAACCCCCAGTGATATCATTTGTAAAAGAAGTGCAAGGAAAGAGGAGCTGGAGCTCAAGCTCCCCCTTGCTGGAGCTCAACTCTGGCCAAGTAGCTCTGCAGTGAGTACCACTTGGAGAGATCTGCAGAGTGGATGATCAACATCAACAGCCTGAGGTATCAAGACATCTGTCCTGCCCATTACATCACAAACCACAGGAGAGGGACAATTCTCCAGCAGGATAGCGCTGCTCCTTCTCATACTTCAGCCTCCACATCAAAGCTCCTGAAAGCAGAGAAGGTCAAGCTGCTCCAGGATTGGCCAGCCCAGTCACCAGACATGAACATTATTGAGTATGTCTGGAGTAAGATGGAGGTGAAATCCGTCAAAGATGAAATCAGTCAAAATCAAGGCATGATCATGTTTTATTGTGCTCAAATAGGCGTCATCTAGAAGAAAAGAAGAAAAATCTACTAGGAAATACTGTAAAAAAAAAAAATCTTGATCTGTCAAACATCACTTGGGAAATATTTGGAAGAGGATGTAAATTTCTCTGTGTCCTGCTGGATATATTTGAGCAATATATATATATATATATATATATATATATATATATATATATATATATATATATATATATATATATATATATATATATATATATATTTTTTTTTTTTTTTTTTTTTTTTTATGATTAATTTTTAAAAAAAGGTACCAACATAAACCAATCAACACTCAAGCCAACCTGAACATGCATTTGATGTTTGTTTGTTTCCTTTCCTTTAAGGAGAAAAGCAGTGTAATGAGACGGAGTATGCGTGTGGCAATGGGAAGTGCATCAGCGAGTCTCTGCTGTGTAATCGTGAGGACGACTGTGGCGACGGGACGGACGAACTCAACTGTTTCATTAATGAGTGTCTGAACAGCAAACTGAGCGGCTGCTCTCAGCTCTGTGAAGACCAGAAGATCGGATTCAAGGTAGACAATCACACACAGATATAGGGCTAATGTGAAAAATGAGACAAATGAGCACATGGGAAAAGACCAAACACAAGCCATGCGCTAAACACAAAACCAATTACAGACATAAGTACACAGCTCAAGATGACATGACGCTGTGCGCTCACAACACAGAATAGAATACATGGTTCACGCAAACTTGAACGAATGCACTCTCAAAGAGAAAACAAACAAGAGAGCGTCAGAGTTCTGTCACAAAGTACGAATGAAATAAACATAAGACAGAACCATGACAATGCTATGATTCTTTGTTAAAACAAACAAAGCACAATGTACAAAAGACACTTTTTAAAACCTTTATGAATCTTTAGTTTGAGTATCTATCAATTTAGCAAGGTCATGTGATATCAGCAAACATCCCTGCTGAAAAATCCAGCTTAAACCAGCCTTAGCTGGTTTTAACTGGTTGACCAGGCTGGTTTTAGAGGGGTTTTGGCCACTTCCAGGCTGGTTTCCAGCCATTTCCAGCCTGGTCTTAGCTGGTCAGGCTGGGAGATGAACAGCTAAAACCAGCTTGACCAGCCTAGCCAAGCTGAGAGTCCAGCCAAAACCAGCTATATCCAGCTTAAACCAGGCTGGTCAAGCTGGTTTTAGCTGGATTTGGCTGGTCATTTTCCAGCCTGACCAGCTAAGACCAGGCTGGAAATGGCTGGAAACCAGCCTGGAAGTGGCCAAAACCCCTCTAAAACCAGGCTGGTCGACCAGCTAAAACCAGCCAACCAGCCTAGACTGGTTTAAGCTGGATTTTTCAGCAGGGATGGCTTTGGTGCATCATTACTATTTCAAAATGGTTCATAAAATCCAATGTTTCTCCACTAGGGGGCGATCTGTCATTCATTCATTTTCCTTCGGCTTAGTTCTTTATTTATCAGGGGTTGCCACAGTGGAATGAACCACCAACTATTCCAGCAAATGTTTTTCACAGCTGATGCCCTTCCAGCTGCAACCCATGCACACTAATTCACGCGCACATTCATTCACTACGACCAATTTTGTTTACCCAATTTACCTGTATTGCATGTGATTGGACTGTGGGAGAAACCGGAGCACTTAGAGGAAACCAGGGAACGCCAACAAGGGGAGAACATGCAAACTCCACACAGAAATAAGAACGGGACTCGAACCAGCGACCTTCTTGCTGTGAGGCGACAGTGCTAACCACTGAGCCACCGTGCCGCCTGGGGCCAATCATTCTGATGCTCACTGTACCTGTGTGTGTGTGTTTTTGTTTCCAGTGCAGATGCCACTCCGGCTTCAGACTGAAGGATGATGGGAAGACGTGTGTGGATGTGGACGAGTGCTCCACCACGTATCCCTGCACGCAGCACTGCATCAACACACACGGCAGCTTCAGATGTGTCTGTGTGGATGGGTTCCAGCTCAGCCCCTCCGACCCCACCATCTGCAAATCCACCTCTGGTATGAACACCGATCGCTTTCAGTCACGTGACCTGTACCGAGACCTGGCAAGCTATAAATCAATGATGGCGGCTACACTGGGATCTGCATAGAAGCACAGTATAATATACTCCAATAGCCAGGACATTTTCACAGTATTTCCTATAATATTTATTCTTCTGGAGAAAGTCTTATTTGTTTTATTTCGGCTAAGAAAATTTAGAACATGAGACAAAAATCCTGAATAAAAAGATAGTTTGTGCAGTGCTTGAGCGAGTTTCTTTTGTATTTTAACATGTCCTTTGTGTGTCTGTACAGACGAGGAGCCGTTCCTCATCTTCGCCAACCGTTATTACCTGAGAAAGCTCAACCTGGACGGCTCAAACTACACTCTTCTGAAGCAGGTACAGTCTGACACAAGAAGAAAGTTACTAAGAACTGAAATAAACATTTAAAATAATACGGTTAAGGTTATACAACAAATAATCCATATCCTTTTTTATTTTTGCTAGGCTACATGTACTTTATTAATACTTAGATGTAGTGTTAGTTTTACTTTCACTCGAGCATATTTCTGCCAGATACTTGTACTTTTTATTGAGGGCACTTTTCACTCACGATCTGTACTTTCACTTGAGGATCAGTGTTTAATCCTTGTGTGCAGTTCAGGATGTTTTCATCCACATGATTTTGAGGTTTGTTTGGCCACAGCTTTCTCTGTGTTTCAGCAAATGCAATGATTTTTGCTGA
The DNA here is from genome assembly GCF_052040795.2 of Danio rerio. Lineage (NCBI taxonomy): Eukaryota > Metazoa > Chordata > Actinopteri > Cypriniformes > Danionidae > Danio > Danio rerio. The sequence continues at coordinate 1,851,895 of NC_141031.1, forward strand.
CAAATCTTATTTTGACACATATTTCAGAAAGATGCTTTGAAAATGTTCAAAAACTCAACAATACACTCTGGGCAACGTGACTCGCCTTTGGGTATGTTGGGGGCTGTTTTTGCCCCATTGACCTTCATGACCATGACAGCATATAATCATGCGTTCTTGATTGTTACTGGTTTCGCTGTTGGGAAGAGCTACAATTAGTCATTTTGACTCTTGATTATCAGTAAAAAAAAAAAAAAACTTGTTTCTGGCTTTTATATGGAGTTATGAGGAGTATAGTGTGTTTGATGTGTATGTGAGAGTGTAAGGGTGCTGGTCCAAACCCAAGTTCAATTGTCCCCCAGACATCCTAAGTCTTCCGGAAGTTCCGGGAGTATACCGCAAATGCATAGAGACTCCCGGATACCCGCAAATGAATGATAATCTCCCAGAAATCGCCCATCTCCCGCCCGGTTCTTAAATACGTTGCACACACCTCTCCACCGCATCCCTCCCAGCTGTTCAGGTACGTCGCATGCCACTCACCCCCACTGGTCTTCAGGTACGTCGCGCACCACTCACCCCCACCGCTCTTCTGGTATGTCGTGCGCAACTCACCCCTACCGCTCTTCAGGTATGTCGTGCGCAACTCACCTGCACCGCTCTTTAGGAACGTCATGCGCCACACACCCCCACCGCTCTTCAGGTACGTCGCGCGCCACTCACTCCCACCGCTCTTCAGGTATGTCGTGCGCAACTCACCCACACCACTCTGCAGGTACGTCGCGCGCAACTCACCCCCCCCCCCCCCACACTCTTCAGGTATGTCGCGCGCAACTCACCCCCACCGCACCGCTCTACAGGTACGTCTTGTACGCACACGCCTATACTCAGAAACATCGCTCAATCAACCATCGTGCTTGTTGCTGAGGTAACGTTAGGCGAATGAACGTTGTAAAAGCTAAAGTTTGTTGTACAGTTGGCGTTCCAGAGACCAGAGTTCATGCAAACCGTAAGGGTTAATGCTCACAACTGATGATACACAGTAAAAATGACCTCCGCCTAACAGGGAAAACCACCAACAATCAAGAATGCATGATTATATGCTGTCATGGTTTTGCAATCCAAAAATGTCATCATAATAGAAGTTAACGGGGTAAAAAGAGCCCCCAACATAACCAAAGGGGAGTCAATTTGAACAATACACAAGGGTTAAGTGCATTTTACAACCCTGATATTACACAAAGCATGATGTGACGTTGGAAAAAGATCCAGCGGTTTGTATGTTTCCTCACAAATGCTCTTCATCTTCAGGGTCTGAATAACGCTGTGGCGCTGGACTTCGACTACAGACAGCAGATGATCTACTGGACGGATGTGACCACTCAGGGCAGCATGATCAGACGCATGAACATCAACGGAAGCAACGTCCAGGTCAGCTGCATGTGTGTCTCGTCACAATAGGTCACAATGGTCAGAGTTCCCACTGGTCATGGAAGAGAGTATATATGCAGACGCACTTTTAATTTTCAGTAGTGCAGCTCAAGTGCTTCCAGTGTGCTATTACAAAATTACCATGTTTTGGATCTGTTTTCTTTAACAATCAGCGAACTTCACTGCCTGATTGATATGCAATATACAGTGGGTCTCAGACTGGACAAGAAGCACTGCATTCAATTAAAATTTTCCACACTATGTCTTTAAAATATGGACATTTATTTTACACTTCTGTCCAAACAGCTCCGGAAAGTTGATTTAGCATCACAGGTGGCCTTTAATTATTGTTACACCCCTATTACAGCAGATAATTCCATCATAGTTCCCACTTTCTGTGTTGTCAGCTGAAATGTGGTTGTTTTCGGTCAGGTTCTGCACCGCACGTCTCTCAGTAACCCAGACGGTCTGGCTGTGGATTGGGTCGGTGGAAACTTATACTGGTGTGATAAAGGACGGGACACTATAGAGGTGTCCAAGCTGAACGGAGCGTACAGGACTGTCCTGGTCAATTCAGGACTGAGGGAACCACGAGCTGTCGCAGTGGACGTACGCAATGGGTAAGTCAGAGTAACCCCTTCCATTATTTCAGTCATTCATTTATTATTAGGTGACAAAAACAGTTGCAGCTTCCAGTTCATGCGGAATTGAACATATGTTTGTGTGTGTCAGGTATCTGTACTGGTCAGACTGGGGTGATATTCCTCACATCGGCCGCATCGGGATGGACGGCACCAACAGAAGTGTGATCGTTCAGGACAAGATAACCTGGCCCAACGGCCTGACTCTGGACTTTATCAATGACCGCATCTACTGGGCTGATGCCAGAGAGGATTACATCGAGTTCGCCAGCTTAGATGGAACCAACAGACACACGGGTGAGGAGAAACAGCAAATATATTAGCTGCTCTCTGAAGGTGTTGAACAGAAGTGACGTTTAAGAAGATGTGTAAAATTGCTTACTCTTTATCAAGTCATTCTGAACTTTAGCACTTCTGAGAACACATAAAAGCTCTGAGAAACAATTTTGCTTATAGAGGTTTTAAAAATGCATCGATATTCACTCTTGAATGGATTCTGAGATGAGTTTTACCAGCAGATGGCGCTATGTGCTTTACAAACCACCGTACACTGCTTGCATCTAATTCCTTACACACACCACTCGAACCTGAAATAATCATTGATAAATTTAGGAAAGCGAATTAAGCGAATTACAAGAGCTGTGTTTACATTAATCTTGAGACAAAAAAAACAACTTGCATTATTTAATCATTAGCATTTGAGTGTATGGTTAAAAACTAGCTCATAGTGCTGTCTGCTGTTAAGAACTAGCCTAGAGCGCCGTCTGTGGTTAAAAACTAGCCTAGAGCACCGTCTGCTGTTTAAAAACTAGCCTAGAGCGCCATCTGCTGTTAAACACTAACCTAGAGCGCTGTCTGCTGTTAAACACTAGCCTAAAGCGCCGTTTGCAGTAAAAACTAGCCTAATCTGATGTTAAAAATTAGCCTAGAGCTCCATCTGGTGTTTCAAAATAGCCTAGAGCGTTGTCTGCTGTTTAAAACTAGCCTAGAGCGCCGTCTGCAGTAAAAACTAGCCTAATCTGATGTAAAAAAAAACTAGCCTAGAGCGCCATCTGGTGTTAAAAACTAGCCTAGAACATTGTCTGCTGTTAAAAACTAGCCTAGAGCGCCATCTGCAGTAGAGCACCATCTGCTGTTAAAAACTAGCCTAGAGCACAATCTGCGGTAAAGCGCCATCTGCTGTTTAAAACTAGCCTTGAGTGTCATCTGCTGTTAAAAACTAGCCTAGAGCGGCGTCTGCTGTAAAGAACTAGCCTAAAGCACCGTCTGCTGTTAAAATCTTGCCTAGAGCGCCGTCTGCTATCAACACCTAGCCTAGAGCGCCGTCTGCTGTTTAAAACTAGCCTTGAGTGTCATCTGCTGTTAAAAACTAGCCTAGAGCGCCGTCTGCTGTAAACAACTAGCCTAAAGCACCATCTGCTGTTAAAATCTAGCCTAAAGCGCCGTCTGCTATAAACACCTAGCCTAGAGCGCTGTCTGCTGTGAAAATCTAGCCTAGAGCGCCGTCTGCTGTTTAAAACTAGCCTAGAGCGCCGTCTGCTGTAAACATCTAGCCTAGAGCACCGTCTGCTGTAAACACCTAGCCTAGAGCACCGTCTGCTGTAAACACCTAGCCTAGAGCGCCGTCTGCTGTAAACACCTAGCCTAGAGCGATGTCTGCTGTTAAAAACTAGCCTAGAGCACCGTCTGCTGTTAAAAACTAGCCTAGAGCGCCGTCTGCTGTAAACAACTAGCCTAAAGCACCATCTGCTGTTAAAATCTAGCCTAGAGCGCCGTCTGCTATAAACACCTAGCCTAGAGCGCTGTCTGCTGTGAAAATCTAGCCTAGAGCGCCGTCTGCTGTTTAAAACTAGCCTAGAGCGCCGTCTGCTGTAAACATCTAGCCTAGAGCACCGTCTGCTGTAAACACCTAGCCTAGAGCACCGTCTGCTGTAAACACCTAGCCTAGAGCGCCGTCTGCTGTAAACACCTAGCCTAGAGCGATGTCTGCTGTTAAAAACTAGCCTAGAGCACCGTCTGCTGTTAAAAACTAGCCTAGAGCGCCGTCTGCTGTAAACAACTAGCCTAAAGCACCATCTGCTGTTAAAATCTAGCCTAGAGCGCCGTCTGCTATAAACACCTAGCCTAGAGCGCTGTCTGCTGTGAAAATCTAGCCTAGAGCGCCGTCTGCTGTTTAAAACTAGCCTAGAGCGCCGTCTGCTGTAAACATCTAGCCTAGAGCACCGTCTGCTATAAACACCTAGCCTAGAGCACCGTCTGCTGTAAACACCTAGCCTAGAGCGCCGTCTGCTGTAAACACCTAGCCTAGAGCGATGTCTGCTGTTAAAATCTAGCCTAGAGCGCCGTCTGCTGTTTAAAACTAGCCTAGAGTGTCATCTGCTGTTAAAGCTGAGCTCAGAATTGATTCTAGAGATAATACCTATGCATTTTGAACATGTTCGAGTCTATACCTATTTGATTTCTCAAACAATCTTTTAGCTCTACTCTTGATATCCGTTTGAGCTGAAATGCTTCTTGTTTGAGTTTTCTTTAAAGTTGTTATGTTCGTCGATTATGAATGGGTGTGTGTTTGTTGCTGCAGTGTTGAGTCAGGACATCCCGCACATCTTCGCCATGACTCTATTCGAGGAGTTCATCTACTGGACGGACTGGGAGACCAAGTCCATCAACAGAGCTCATAAAACACAGGGAACCAACAAGAGCATGTTGATCAGCACGCTACACAGACCCATGGACATCCACATCTTCCACCCCTACAGACAGCCTGAAGGTTCGATAACTACACACACACAAACACACACACACACACACACACGCGTGTGCTCTAAAAACCGATTAGTTGACTTTTAATTTAAAAAAGAGAGCAAACTCATTTCCTTATAATCATTAAGTAAAAATCAAGATGTGCAGCACCTGAAACTACGGATACTGGAAGCCTGTGCTGGCATTTTTCCTGCGCTGTTGCTATCAGTGTGTGAAGAGGGGGAGAAGAGGGTTGCATTGACAATCCAAAACAATGGGCAGTACATTGAACACATTTTATAAGTGGTCAGAAACATGTAAATAACTCATGAAAGAATAAAGTTGCGTTAAAACCAAGCGCACCATTGTTTTTCTGGTGAAATTCCCAATTAGTTTGACATGTCACATGACCCTCTTCCTACTAAAAAAACTAAATTTGTATCCAAGATGGCCGAATTCAAAATGGCCACCATGGTCACCACCCATCTTGAAAAGTTTGCCCCCTCACATATACTAATGTGCCACAAACAGGACGTTAATATCACCAACCATTCCCATTCTATTAAGGTGTATCCCTATAAATGCCCCACCCTGTACAGAAAAGAAAAAGCGAACGAAGCAAAAGACACGATTAGAATTCTGATAAATACATATACAAATAAGAAAGAAATAAAGACTAATATGAGGATTTAAATGACGCAGAAAAATCGACATATTATTTTTATAATATCAGACAACCCAACCCAATACAATACGCAACTGTACATTGATTCAGATGTACTGCAATAGTGTTTCTGAATAGTTTTGTCCACTGCCTGACTCTGTTTCTCTGTCTCTCTGTAGTGCCGAATCACCCATGTCAGACCGATAACGGCGGCTGCAGTAACCTGTGTCTGCTGTCTCCTGGTGGAGGCTATAAATGTGCCTGTCCCACAAACTTCTACCTGGCCGGCGATGGGAAACAGTGCATGTCCAACTGCACCGCCAGCCAGGTCAGCACACCACCCTCAACCTTATGAGCTCCTCAAACACACCATTCCTCCTCTGAAATCCTCTCTCTCTCTCCTCAGTTTGTCTGCAAGAATGATAAGTGTATCCCGTTCTGGTGGAAGTGTGACACTGAGGACGACTGCGGAGATCGCTCTGATGAACCCGCTGACTGCCGTGAGTCAATTTTGACGTGTCTATCTGATCTTATTCAGCTATTATTATTGTTTTAATCCACATGCTCTTATCTAAAATGCTAATGAGAAGGATAATGAAAGGATAAAGCGAGAGTTTAGAGCCCCACCTGACGCCGTGATTGTTACAGTACAAAAACTTATGCATGACCATTCCACCTGCAGAGTGAACAGACCTGTCATAAGTGTGTTATAACCACATGTCTGTCTCCACAGCGGACTTCAAGTGCAGACCGGGTCAGTTCCAGTGCGGGACGGGCATCTGTACAAACCCTGCATACATCTGTGACGGAGACAACGACTGCCAGGACAACTCTGATGAGGCCAACTGCGGTAATACTGCAAATAAATGCTTCCCCTTCAGGGAACTTTGATGCTGCATCAAATATCGATGCTATGGGTACACTTTCGATTCGAGGGAGTCCTGAAGCACATGTGAAATAACTCCAATGTAATTTGCAGGACGTACCTGCGACACGATGACTGAGCTGATTCTTTTCAGTAGACTTGTTGAATCAGTTTCCAAATCGCACTAAATGATTCATTCATGAACTGGACTGATGCATTTGTTTTGACTACTGTGTGTGTGCGTGTGTGTGTGTGTGTGTGTGTGTTTCAGATATCCATGTGTGTTTGCCCAGCCAGTTTAAGTGCACCAACCCCAGCCGCTGTATTCCTGGAATCTTCCGCTGTAACGGTCAGGATAACTGTGGAGAAGGAGAGGACGAGAAGGACTGCCGTGAGTTACAGATGCAGAAACGCTCAAACGCTGCTGTCCTGGGCTACGTCCACACACAAACGACCTTTATTTTTCTTTTCTTTTGCAAATTCAAAACGTTTCCCTACTGAAAATCCAGCTTAAACCAGCCTAGACTGGTTGGCTGGTTTTAGCTGGTTGACCAGGCTGGTTTTAGAGGGGTTTTGGCTGTTTGCAAGCTGATTTCCAGCCATTTACAGCCTGGTCTTAGCTGGTCAGACTGGGAGAGGACCAGCTAAAACCAGCTTGACCAGCCTAGACAGACTGGGAGCCCAGCCAAAACCAGCTATGTCCAGCTAAGACCAGGCTAGATAATAATCCGGCTTCCCCTTATAATCCGGCTCCTCCTCCTCCGGGGCCTCCACTCCGCCAACGCAACACTGTGAGCTAAGTGGACAAACTGGTTGCATCGGGAAAGCCCTCCACTCAGAGGCAAGCCGTCGGCCGGCGAGCGTGAAGAGGAGGAGCGGAGCGGCGCCACACCGCCCCGCATCGTTCGCTCGAAAAAAACTAAACGCGGCCGTACGTACCTCCGGCCATGTAAATCGCGGTCTCCAGAAACGTCCGCGGGGCTACGTTTCCAGAATGAGCTTGGGTTGGAAGTTTTTAAAACTAATTTCGAGAGGAGCACGTGATATAATTGACTGCAGCTGGCCACCTATCTACACTCATTAGTTAGCCAATCAGATCTATCCTAACTCACTATAAGTAGCCTAGCTAGACATTACTCCCTTATCTTCGTTTTCCGAAGAAACCCCCCATCCACCCCCTTTCTCCTCCTTTTGCCCTTTACAAAAAAGGGGAGCTCTCGAGAACCACCTGATCTCGTACTCCCCTCACATGCTCTATGGACCAGGCGGGAGTCCTGGGCTTAACTATCTCCGAGCTCAGGGTTCTCTCCCGGGACAGCATGCCAAACCTGCTTACAGTTGTCAAGCAATATCTAAGTGTGAACTCTTGAAATTATTTCTGTAAACACAACAAAGTGTTTTGCTTGTCTAGAAAACGCTCCTTGATTTAAGAATTTCTCGATATTTGGACTAGAAACTAGACAAAAACTCTAAGTAAGACAATATTTTTTGTGGTGTAATGCTAGTTTACAATGTTAGTGTTTGTACTGTATTTTTTGATCGTCTAAGTTTTGAGATATACACATGTTCTGGTTGAATGTGGTGTAATTGTTGTGACTGTGGTGTGTGTTTGTGTGTAGCGGAGGTGACGTGCGCACCAAACCAGTTCCAGTGTACAGTAACCAAGCGCTGCATCCCTCGGGTGTGGGTTTGTGACCGTGACAATGACTGCGTGGATGGATCTGATGAACCCGCCAACTGCAGTAAGAGAAAAAGACCCATAAACACGCCTTGTGAAGTATATTTATAAACTAATTTCGAGAGGATCATGTGATTATGATTGAGCATGGCTGGTTTTAATGAATTTGCACGATTTCTAACCCACTATAAAGAGCCAGGGTTTCTCACTACAGTCATCTTCGATTTGAAGAATCCCCTCTTCCACCCCTACTCCTCCACCTTTCCTTTTATAGGGCAGCATGGAGGCACAATGGTTAGCACTGTTGCCTCAGAGCAAGAAAGTCACCGGTTCTAGTCCTTAAACAGGCCGGCTGTCGTTTCTATGGGAAGTTAGCATGCTCTTCCCATGCTCGCATGGGTTTCCCCCGAGTTGTTTCCTCCCACAGTCCAAAAACATGCAACATAAGTGAACTGGTCAATCTAAATTTAGCACTACAGTCAAAAGCATATCTCTTTATTGCAATCATTTTCTGTCATCAGCTCTTATCAAAACATTGGAGCTCAGAGCTCCCCTCTTGCCCTGCAAACGGAAGGGAGCCTCGGGCTCAAGGATCTTATGAGCTCAGGGCTCTCATGACAAACAAGCTTTATAATCAATCATCAACTAAGTGTGAACTCTTGAAATATCCAGTACCCATTTCCTCACACTGCAGCTTCCATTCCATTCAATTTCCATATAACTTTTGGTCACAAGGTGGCGCTGCTCTGAAACTTTTGGAGCATTTTCAGTGCATGGCTCTGATACATTTCTGATACATTTTCATGATAAGACAAAATTTAAAAAAGGCTGATGCCCAAAAATGGCAAACAATCCTGATAACAATATACATAACGATATAGTGGATTTCTGTGAATTCAGTAGACAGTTAAAGTCAAAATTTCTAGCCCTTTATTTTTTAGAATTATTTTTTTCTTTTTCAAATATTTTCCCAAATAATGCTGAACAGATTCTGTAATTTTTCACAGTATTTCCTATAATATTTGTTCTTCTGAAGAAAGTCTTATTTGTTTTATTTCGGCTAGAATAAAAGCAGTTCTTAATTATTTTAAAGCCATTTTAAGGTCAATATTATTCACCCCCTTAAGCAATATTTGTTTTGGATTTTCTCCAGAACAAACCACTGTTATACAATGACTTGCCTAATTACCCTAACTTTACCCTAATTAACCTAGTGAAGCCTTTAAATGTCACTTTAAGCTGAATACTAGTGTCTTGAAGAATATCTAGTCTAATATTATGTGTTGTCATCATGACAAAGAGAAAATAAATCATTCATTCATTCATTTTCCTTCGGCTTAGTCCCTTATATATCGGGGGTCACCACAGTGGAATGAACCGCCAACTATTCTGGCACATGTTTTACGCAGAGGATGCCCTTCCAACTGCAACCCAGTAATGGGAAACAGCCATACACACTCACATTCTCACACACACACTCATACACTACGGCCAATTTAGTTCATCCAATTCCCCTATAGCGCATGTGTTTGGACTGTGGGGGTACCCGGAGTTAAATGTGATACATACGCTGGTGATCTCGGACTGGTATCCTCATTTCTTTGTGTGTGTGTGTGTGTGTGTGTGTGTGTGTGTGTGTGTGTGTGTGTGTGTGTGTGTGTGTGTGTGTGTGTGTGTGTGTGTGTGTGTGTGCAGCTCAGATGACGTGTGGTGTGGATGAGTTTCGCTGTAAGGACTCTGGTCGCTGTATTCCTGCGCGCTGGAAGTGTGATGGAGAAGACGACTGCGGAGACTCTTCAGACGAGCCTAAAGAGGAGTGTGGTGCGGGTTATATACACAGTCTTATTGAAAGTGTGGTTGAATTTTTTATTTTATTTTTGTCAAACATTAATTATTTAATTTTACTTAATTATAATTTTTTATTAAAATTAATTTTGCTTGAAATTTTTTGGGTTGTTTAAATTCATATATTTTTTCCTTTAAATTATAATATACAAATTTTATTTAATATTATTTTACTGAATTGTTAAGGTCAGGAAATTGTACAGTAGTTCTATTTATTAAAATCTTGACCTATAGTTTGTATTTAAAAGAGTGTTTTAGTTGCATTTCAAAAGTGAAAGACTGAAATGAGATTAAATCTTAAAGTAGTTTTGTTTGATAATGTTAATTTATACTTTTTACTTTGTCAATTTTCTAGGTGATTAAAATTCATAGAAGTTTTACATTCCTCTTTGTTAATAATGGCATTAATGGTGTGACTGTGAATGCAGATGAGCGGACGTGTGAGCCGTATCAGTTCCGCTGTAAAAACAACCGCTGTGTTCCCGGACGCTGGCAGTGCGACTACGACAATGACTGTGGAGACAATTCAGATGAAGACAAGTGTGGTAGGAGAAAAGTCAAACACACACACACATCTAGACAAACACACACACACACACACATGCTTAATTTACATCAGAACGCACAGATATCAGTGCATTCACCTGATCACTGTCATTCTCATTGATTTCTTCATGAACACACTATTAAAGTGCCACCGTTCTGCTCTTTCACATGTGGCCAGGCTTATAGTGTGTAATGATGCTGTTTGTGGATGTAAAAGCTCTGATGAATGGAGCCATCCGACCAATGATATTGGAAAAGATACATCTTCCCAATAAGAGCAGAGTGGGGCATCAGACCAATAAGAATAGGGTTAAGTTGGCCATCTGACCAATAAGAGCAGAATAGATACATCTAAGCAATGAGATCAGAGTAGATACGTCTGGCCTATAAGACCTGAGTGGCCTGTCTGACCAATCAGATTAGAAAAAAATACATCTGCCCAATAAGAGCAGAGCAGGGCCATCTGACCAATGACATTAGCATAGATACATCTGACCAATGAGATCGAGTATATAAGTCTGACCAATGAGATCAGTGTTGATACGTCTGACCAATGAGATCAGAGTAGATATGTCTGACCTATATGAGCATAGTGGGCCATCCGACCAATAATATTACAAAAAAAACATCTGACCAATAAGAGCAGAGTGGGCCATCTGACCAATGAAATTAGCGTAGACACATCTGACCAATAAGAGCAGAGTGGGCCATCTGACCAATGAAATTAGCGTAGACACATCTGACCAATAAGAGCAGAGTGTGCCATCTGACCAGTGAAATTATCGTAAATACATCTGACCAATAAGAGCAGAGTGGGCCATCTGACCAATGAAATTAGCGTAGACACATCTGACCAATGAGATCAGAGTATATAAGTCTGACCAATGAGATCAGAGTAGATATGTCTGACCTATATGAGCATAGTGGGCCATCCGACCAATAATATTAGAAAAATACATCTGACCAATAAGAGCAGAGTGGGCCATCTGACCAATGAAATTAGCGTAGACACATCTGACCAATAAGAGCAGAGTGGGCCATCAGACCAATAAAATTAGCGTAGATACATCTGACCAATGAGAGCAGAGTGGGCCATCAGACCAATGAAATTAGCGTAGACACATCTGACCAATAAGAGCAGAGTGGGCCATCTGACCAATGAAATTAGCGTAGACACATCTGACCAATAAGAGCAGAGTGGGCCATCTGACCAATGAAATTAGCGTAGACACATCTGACCAATAAGAGCAGAGTGGGCCATCTGACCAATGAAATTAGCGTAGATACATCTGACCAATGAGAGCAGAGTGGGCCATCAGACCAATGAAATTAGCGTAGACACATCTGACCAATGAGATCAGAGTATATAAGTCTGACCAATGAGATCAGAGTAGATATGTCTGACCTATATGAGCATAGTGCACCATCCGACCAATAATATTAGAAAAATTCATCTGACCAATAAGAGCAGAGTGGGCCATCTGACCAATGAAATTAGCGTAGCTACATCTGACCAATGAGATCAGAGTAGATACGTCTGACCTATAAGAACAGAATGGGCCATCCGACCAATAATATTAGGAAAAACACATCTGCCCAATAAGAGCAGAATAGATATATCTGACCAATGAGGGCAGAGTGGGCCATCTGACCAATGAGATTAGTGTAGATACGTCCGGCCTATAAGAACAGACTGGACCATGGGACCAATAAGAGCAGAGTGGGCTTTCCAACCAATCTGAGCATGGTTAAATGGGCCAAATGACCAATAAGAACGTGAGTAGACTTATGTAGAGGCAGAGTTTAAAGCAACTCGATCAATGAAGCAGCCGTTTCAGACACTGAGAGAACAGAGTTGATGTATTTCCTCAGAAAACTAAAGGGTTTTTGGACTTTGATGGTTAGAATAGCATAACAGTGGCACTTTAATGAACAAGGGGAGTTTTATTCTCCGTCTGTGCATGTTTTTTGTTGGTCCAGTCATTCACGTGTCCACATCTTGTGTTTATTCTTCATTTCACTGCCACATTGATGTGGGTTAGAGGTAGGTCTCCATGTTCAGATCTTCATGTCCTGAAGCGTTGTCTCCTTTAGTGGCTGCTGCTGAGGACTCAATCTAATAATAATAATAATAACTTTAACTAATTAACTAATTGCTTTTAACAGTTAAAGTTAGGGCAACTAATAGCCTTAATATTTATTATTTTGATTGTAATGCAGTAATGTCCTCAGCTGTGGCCACTGTGAAGCCTTTTCCTGTAGTTTTTCAGCAGCTTGTGCTTGATTTCGTTGCTTGCATCAGTCATTGTGTCTCTTGTTTGAGCTATAACCATCATATTACCCATAAACCCCTGCTTCTACAGCTCAGATGAGCTAATGAGACCCTTTTGGGTGAATCTCAAGAAAAACCAAAACAAAAGCCCAGGCCACATTTCAATTTATTTATTTTTTGTACACTGAAAACTAATTAAAGATAATTCATTGGATTTACTCAATTCTCTTAAGTTTAAATGATTGTAAGCTACATAACATTAATACATTTAATTTATTTGTTTAAATTCAACCCATATAAATAGTTTGCAACAATTCTGCACCAATACTGATGATCTTTGGACATTCTTTACTATTTCTCTATAGAATTTATACATATTTATGCGGAATGATTAAACAAAGCAAGTCTGTAACATTATTAATCTACTTAAACACTAAAATACAAAGTGTATTGTAAATAAATGATATAAACACTTTCTTATTAGTCAATAATGCTACTGAAATCAATACAAAACTGAATATATATGTATTTACACACATTTACATTATTAAATAAATAAATAAATAAACAAATGAAATCATCGACGTTGGAAAAATTACAGTTAATCGTCCAGCCCTAATTTAGAGTAGGTATTACAAGCCTAATTTCACTGGTAACACTCAAAATTGAAGTGGAAAAACACACTACAGGCTGATCCAACTTTAATGTAGAGTCCTTAAAACTAGTCCAAATCAGGCTCAGTAGTGTGTGTGTGACCTCCATGTACCTGTATGACCTCCCTACAACGCCTGGGCATACTCCTGGACAGTCTGTGATGACACATGGTGTTGGTGGATGAAGCGAGAGATGATGTCCCAGATGTGCTCAATTAGATTCAGATCTGGGAAATTGGTGGGCCATTCTATAGCATCAATGCCTTCCCTAATACTTCCCTACGACGAATACGTCCCTACAATGCCTGGGCGTGCTCCAGGACAGTCTGTGATGACACATGGTGTTGGTGGATGAAGCGAGAGATGATGTCCCAGATATGCTCAGTTAGATTCAGATCTGGGGAACGGGCGGACCAGTCCATAGCATCAATGCCTCCATCTTTGTTCAGATTGGAATAATGCAATTAAAGTGTTTACACGCCTGAATACTAAGATTAAAATCAATGTAGACCACCTGGGTTAATACGATCATCCTCCTCCGCATTATTTACAATTAATTATTGTGTTTACACAAGTTAAAGTTCAATTGCAGTGTTGGCAAAATCTCATTATAATGGCATTAAGATGGTCCATGTAAACGTACTCATTTATAATCAGAAAAGTTTCTTGATCATCAAAAGCAATTGATTTCTGATCATGAGATGTGGCCTAGATGCGTTTTTGGTTGACATCACACTGGAAACAATGCTTTAATTACCTAAAGTCTAATTTCTAGTCCAGATATGAAAACATTCCTAAATCAACAAGCATTTTCTAGACCAGCAAAACATAGAGCGCATTTACACTGCATGGTTCAAGTGACTCAATTCCGATTTTTTTTCTGTCATGTGGCACAGATGGGATATGGCCCATGTACATTTAAGCAGCAAAAAAGCACATGGATTCCGATTTACTCGAGTCAGATTCAGGCCTTGTTCATATGTGGAAATGTATCTGATATGAATCGGATCTGTGTTCTCGTGTCTGCAGTGTAAGCAGGTAGATCGGATTTTCACCTGTCAATGTGAGTTGCGCATCATTAAAAACCGTAGCGAGTGACGTCAACTCTGACTCATTTCAGAACAGATTTCAGCCTAAACCTTAAATCACATACATGAGGACTAGAATTGAATTGAATTGAATTGAAATGAATTTTATTTGACAGATTTTAGACAAACTGTACAAAAAGTACTCCATACACTTTGTTAAAAAAACTGTCGAGGATAAAAACACAATAAAGCCCTGGGCTTATTTCCATTGTGGTCCTCTGTTAAATAAAAACAATGTATGGCTTCAAAATACTAATGAAGAATAAAACAAACAGTCGCCACAGCGGTACGAACAGCCAACCTATCCAGCACATGTTCCACACAGCCAATGGCCCTCCAGCCGCAAACCTATTCACACTCAAGTAACATATCATTTAAAAGATCCTCGTCCACCATGCAAACTAATTATCCTCATCAAACAACCATCTTTTAATAGCTTTTTTGAACAACCTTAAATCTTTTATTTCCTTGACTGATTTTGGTAGTTTGTTCCACATGATTGCACTTGTATATAAAAACATATTTTTCCCCACTAAACTTCTAAATTTAAATAAACAAATATTAAAATCCCAACTCCTAGTGCTGTATGATTGCTGTTGCCTCACCATTTGACAATAGTTCATCAAATAGCTAGGAACCACATTATTAAACATTTTACAGTACGTACCATTCCCAGTTTTAAAAACCACACTATTACTAACAGTTAACATACCTAATTTATTAAAGGACTCTTTGTGCAAATGTGCTCTAGGATGCATTTTTAAAATTATTCTTACTAATTTATTTTGAGCCTTTTGCAATTTCTCCTTCAAATTTTGTGAGCAGCTACTGTACCAAAATGACGTAGCATAATCAAAATGGGGTTGAATTAAAGCTCCTGCCAACAATTGTAAAGGATGAACATCCAAAAGATCAGATTGCCTTGGTAAAAACTTAATTTTTCCACAAATCTTCGTAATAACTTTTTTTTGCCATAGCATCTCCTTATAATTTATTATCTATTAAACAACCCAAATAGTTTATCACATTTTTTGACTGAATTTTCCAATCATTAATCTTAACTACAAAAAAGGTGTTTATATTGTCATGTAGCACATGTATTTAAGCATATCTGCCAATGGGGTAAATGGAAATAAACTTGTTTTCCTTACGGAATGAGATTATTTTGCTTGATTTACGGAAAAACTCACTTCATTTTAACTCATTATTTCTCAAAACAAGACGATATGCTTTGCTTCTCTAGAAAATTCTTCTTGATTTATGAACTTTTATATATTTGGACTAGAAATTAGACTCTAAGGAAGAAAAGCAGTGTATTTTTGCAGTGTATGACTAGATGTTATAGAGTTATTACATTCTGTGTGTGTGTGTGTGTGTGTGTGTGTGTGTGTGTCAGTGCCCCGGCAGTGCTCAGAGAGTGAGTTTTCCTGCACTAGCGGCCGCTGTATCGCTGGCAGATGGAAGTGTGACGGAGATCATGATTGCGCCGATGGATCTGATGAGGTAAACAACACAACACACACACACACACTTCAGCAGAAATTTTAACACAATTAACAGCGAACTTTCTTAGAATGTCATGAACAAATATTCTAAATATATTTAAGAATTGTTAATAGATTTATACTATATATATTCATTCATTCATTTTCCTTCAGCGTAGTCCCTTTATTCATCAGGGCTTGCCACAGTGAAATGAACCGCCAACTTATCCACCATATGTTTTACACAGTGGATGCCCTTCCAGCTGCAACCTAGTACTGGAAAACACCCATGCACATATTCACCTACATACACACACTCATACACTACGGCCAATTTAGTTAATCAATTCCCCTATAGCGCATGTGTTTGGACTGCGGGGGGAAACTTTGGCACCCGGAGGAAACCCAAGCCAACACAGGGAGAACATGCAAACTCCACACTGAAACGCCAACTGATCCAGCTGGGATTCGAACCAGCGACCTTCTTGCTGTGAGGCCACAGTGCTAACCACTAAGCTCTTAAATGTAATTGTGTGTCCGGTGTGTGTGTGTGTGTGTGTTTCAGCACGGCTGTGATGTGAAGTGTGACAATGACCAGTTCCTGTGTAATAACGGTCACTGTATCCCGTTCCGCTGGCGCTGTGATGCTGACGCCGACTGTATGGACGGCAGCGATGAAGAAAACTGCCACACTGGAGGTCAGACACACACACACACACACACACACACACACACACACACACACGCAAACACTGGACCCTTTTCACATTTGTGTGTTTCTCAGCAGCAGAGGTCATCATAGTTGGTAAACTTGGAGCGCAGTGAATGAGAGTGTCCACAGAGTGTATTTGCTCCTATCTTTTTTTACAATCCTATTTGTGTGTGTGTGTGTGTGTGTGTGTGTATGTATGTGTGTATGTGTATATATATATATATATATATATATATATATATATATATATATATATATATATATATATATATATATATATATATATATATATATATATATATATATATATATATACATATATATATATATATTTATTTATTTATACAACAGTTCTGGTTGGTTCTCAAATCTGATTGGCTGATAGCAGTGCAACATTCTTGAATATCAGAGCTCCTACAGCCTCTTTACCCTATGTGTATTACTCCACCCTAATACAACCAGCAAAAAGCAGACACTACAGATCTAAAGTTTAAAGATGCTCGCTCAGCTGTTTAACTGTCAGCTTATGATTTGAATCTGGAAGAAAGTAGTTCCTCATACAAAAGGGTCTTTGAGACTTTCCTTGTTTGATTTAGCTTTTATATACACAATTATGCAGTCAAACTGTTGTATAAATGCAATATCACTCTCGTAGCAGTGCGATATGGCTACTTATCGGCACTGGTGGGGGCACTAAGGCACTTGGCCTGCGGCCTCGTGCCAACGTACGCCTCCCACCAGTGCCGATATACAGCAATATCGCACTGCTACTTGTGTGATATTGCTCATATATATATATATATATATATATATATATATATATATATATATATATATATATATATATATATATATATATATATATATATATATATTTATACAACAGTTGGTCTGGTTCTCGAATCTGATTGGCTGATAGCCGTGATATTTTTAAGTAATATCAGCACCCATACAGCCTCTTTACCCTTTGTGTATTACTCCGCCCACATACAGCCAGCAACAAGCAGACAATACAGATCTAAAGTGTAAAAGATGCTTGCTCAACTGTTTAACTGTCAGCTTATGATTTGAATCCGGAAGAAAGTAGTTCCTCATACAAAAGGGTCTTTGAGACTTTCCATGTTTGATTTTGTTTTTATATACACAATTATGTCGTTAAACTGTTGTATAAACATAATATCTCACTCGTAGCAGTGCGATATAGATGTATTTCGGCACTGGTTGGGGCACTAAGGCTCGCACGCCTCCCACCAGTGCAGATATACAACCATATCGCCCTGCTACTCGTGTCATATTGCTCATTTATATATATATATATATATATATCTTGTTTTAAACTTAAAATTTCAAGAGTGATCAGACTCTCTGGAGGACTTTAGTATTCAAGAAGGCCTCTCTGAAGATCTGCTGCCAAGTGTTTTACACACACACACACACACACACACACACACACACACACACACACACACACACACACACACACACACACAAACACACAAACACACATAGACACACGCTCACTGTAATTGCTGTGTGGTTGGCTGTAGTGAATACAGATGGTAACTCTGCGTGTGTGTGTGTGTGTGTGTGTGTGTGTGTGTGTGTGTGTGTGTGTGTGTGTGTGTGTGTGTGTGTGTGTTGCAGTGGGTCAGTTCTGCCCTCTGGATGAGTTTCAGTGTAATAACACTCTCTGTAAGCCGCTGGGCTGGAAGTGTGATGGTGAAGACGATTGCGGAGACAATTCAGACGAAAACCCAGACGTCTGCAGTGAGTTCATTCATCTGTTCATTCAGACACTCTCACAACAGCAGATACTCATGTTCGAGGACAATTCAAGCAGAGATAGAGGTTTATATCCAGTATTACAGCTGAAGTCAGAATTATTCACCCTTCTCTAAATCCTTTCAATTATTTCCCAAATGATGTTGAACAGATTCAGGAATTTCTCACAGTATTTCCTACAATATTTTTTCTTCTGGAGAAAGTCTTATTTGTTTTATTTCGGCTAGAATAAAAGCAGTTCTTAATCGTTTTAAAGCATTTTAAGGTCAATATTATTATCCCCCTTAAGCTATATTAGTTTTGGATTGTCTCCAGAACAAACCACTGTTATACAATGACTTGCCTAATTACCCTAACTTTACCCTAATTACCCTAGTGAAGCCTTTAAATGTTACTTTAAGCTGAATACTAGTGTCTTGAAGAATATCTAGTCTAATATTATGTGCTGTCCTCATGACAAAGAGAAAATAAATCAATTATTAGAAATGAGTTATTAAACTATTATGTTTAGAAATTTGTTAAACAAAATCTGCTCTGTTAAACAGAAATTAAGAAATGAAATATGCAGGAGGGCTAATAATCCTGACTTCGGCTGTGCATCCCCTTGTACTAATGCTTGTTTTATATTGTTGTGTATGTTTGTTTCAGAGCAGTTCCAGTGTCCTCCATCCAGACAGTTCAGATGTCACAATGATCGTGTGTGTTTGCCGCTGTCCAAACACTGCGACGGCGTCAATAACTGCGGAGACAACAGCGATGAGCAGAACTGCCGTGAGTAACAACAGCATTATTGTGAAATCGTATGATTTTTATTGCATGTTTTATTTGTATACGCCGTTAAACCAAACGTGCAACACTATAAGCGTCATGAGCTTCACATATGTTTCACACCATAGAGATCACTGTGTAGTTACAGTTTTGCCAGTATGTTTCTTGTAGTTGCTACCGTGCAAGGGCAAAAAACACGTTCATTGTCTTATAATATGCATTTATTTTTACCTAGTTATCCCAGCGACTACGTGTGTGTGTGTGTGTATGTGTGTGTGTGTGTGTGTGTGTGTGTGTGTGTGTGTGTGTGTATATATATATATATATATATAGCAAGCTCATACACAACACACACAAACAGTGAAATAAATGAGGAGGCATGTGGACAACACAACATCTAAATCAAGTCATTTTAGCATGTCAAATTTGCATTTATTTATATAAAATATATTTTCCAAACAACAAAATTGTGGCTAGTGAAAATGGCAAGTGGCCAGTAATGTTGGAAATCTACTAGCCACAGTGGCTGGTGATCAAAAAAGTTAATGTAAAGCCTTGTGTGTGTGTGTGTGTGTGTGTATATATATATATATATATATATATGTGACATGAAACATGGGACGTGATGTGAAATTAATTAATAATTTTCTTTACAGACTGGTAAAGTTATACCTATCCAGTAATGTGATTGGTATTGAGCTGTTGATTGATTGTGTGTTGACGTGAAACTGTGTGTGTGTGTGTGTGTGTGTGTTTTGTGTCAGAAACTCCACCCCCTGCCGTCTGTGGAAAGAGTGAGTTCACCTGCAGCTCGGGGAAGTGTATCAGCCTAAACCTGCGCTGTAACTTCTTCAATGACTGCGAAGATTACGGCTCGGACGAGATCAACTGCAACAAGAAAGGTCTGCTCGTCTGTTATTTCATGCGTCATTTATCTAACGGCCATTATTACACTTTTACACCTCCTTCAGCTGGAAATGTAGCATGAATTAGATGTGCAGCAGGAGTTACTCTCTATTTCAGTAGCGCTGGGTCTCAATCGCTAATAATTACATGCGTTTTCCAGATTTCAATTCAAGTTGATTTGTACAGTGCTTTCACAATAATACTGTCAAAGCGGCTTTACAAAACATGCACATGATTAGTTAAATGTATGCGTTACTTGTAACCAGTGTTGAGTAAGTTACTTTAACAAAGTAATAGATTGTAAATTACTGACTACTACTACTACTGGAAAATTGTAATCTGATTACATTACTAATTACTTAATGTAAAAAGTAATCAGATTACTAATTACTTTACCTTGAAGTTACTTTTCAAACCTATAAAAATAATAAAAATAACCTGCAGCTCTTTCAGTAATTTAATATTAACTGAAAAACATTACAATGGGTTGATCCCCATGGTGTGAATTACAGGGAGGTTTGGGGCGGATTGACCACCCTAATTAAGGTTTGGTCCCCTCTAAAGCAGTGGTTCTCACAGTGGGGGTCGGGAACCCTCAGGGGTTTGTGGGATA
Organism: Danio rerio; assembly: GCF_052040795.2. Classification (NCBI taxonomy): domain Eukaryota; kingdom Metazoa; phylum Chordata; class Actinopteri; order Cypriniformes; family Danionidae; genus Danio; species Danio rerio. Next base: position 1,872,564 of record NC_141031.1, read on the forward strand.
TTGAGGGGGGGGGGTCGCTTGGTGCTTTCCAAAAATTAAATTCTTTTTAATAAACTATTAAAATTTGCATGTTTTTTTTTCCGTAACCCACGGTTTCAGCGTCAACGCTTGTCTGAAGGCGTGTCTGAAGTTGGGTCTGAAGCGATCATCATAGAAGCGTCAGCCAATGAAATTTAGTCAGCAATAGGCCACGGTCTAGCTGGTGTACAGCGATCTGATTGGCTGACGCTTCCTTCGGCTCTTGAAAAGTTGAGCTAGTCCCAACTTTTGCAGAGAGCAATGCCTCTGAAGCGGCGCGGACGGATCCACAATGCAGTTCGGCAATGCCTGACGTCACCCTTTCAAAGTGAATGGGAAGCGTTGACGCTAGCCTTTATGTCTAGCAAGCACCCCTGCTGGGAACGTACAAGAATTGTTATGCTTTGTAAAAAGCATTAACAGGACCGCTGTAGTGCCCATTCTTACTCTGTGTGTGTGTGTGTGTGTGTGTGTGTGTGTGTGTGTGTGTGTGTGTGTGTGTGTGTGTGTGTGTGTGTGTGTGTGTGTGTGTGTACAGATTCGGGTCTGAATGAATGCAGATTGAATCGCAGTATGTGTGGAGATGAAGGTCACTGTGTGGTGAATGGAAGTGACTCGTTCTGCTCCTGCAGACCCGGATTCCAGAAAACACACCCGCAAACCTGCTCAGGTATGTTTTGATATGTTTTATATATTATATGATATCATTCATTCATTCATTCATTCATTCATTTTTTTGTCGGCTTAGTCCCTTTTTAGAATATTATATATATATATATATATATATATATATATATATATATATATATATATATATATATATATATATATATATATATATATATATATATATATATACATACAGTTGAAGTCAGAATTATTAGCCCCCCTGACTTATTAGCTCCCCTGTTTATTTTTTTCCAAAATTTCTGTTTAATGGAGGGAAGAGTTTTTCAGCACATTTCTAAGCATAATAGTTTTAATAATTCATTTCTAATAACTGATTTATTTTCTCTTTGTCATGATGACAGTAAATAATATTTTACTTGGTATTTTTCAAGACACTTCTATACAGTTTAAAGTCACATTTAAAGGCTTCACTAGGTTAATAAGGTGAACTAGGCAGGTTAGGGTAATCAGGCAAGTTATTGTATAATGATGGTTTGTTCTGTAGACTATCGAAAAAAAAATTAGCTTAAAGTGGCTAATAATATTGTCCCAAAATTGTTTTTTTTAAAAATTATTAACTGCTTTTATTCTAGCCAAAATAAAACAAATAAGACTTTCACCAGAAGAAAAAATATTATCAGACATGCTGTGAACATTTCCTTGCTCTGTTAAATATCATTTGGGAAATATTTAAAAAAGAAAAAAAAAAAGGGGGGGGCGAATAATTCTGACTTCAACTGTGTATATATATATATATATATATATATATATATATATATATATATATATATATATATGTGTATGTCTGAAGTCCCTGTTCTAGTCTGATGTGCTGTTTTTGTGTGTTTGTGTCTGCACAGATGTGAACGAGTGCAGGCAGTTCGGGATCTGCTCTCACATCTGCAACAACACTAAAGGAGGACACAAGTGCAGCTGCCACAAGAACTTCATCAGAGTCAACGACACCTGCAAAGCTGACAGTATGTGCAGCACTTTATTTCTGCACGCACAGAAAAACTGCTTATTACATCCTTATATCCTCAGACCTAACAGTCAGACTGGGTGACTGGGTGGCTCAGTGGTTAGCCCTGTGACCTCACAGCAAGAAGGTCGCTGGTTCGAGTCCCGGCTGACTAAATTGGTCACAGTGTATGAGTGAGTGTGTGAATGTTAGAGTGTATGGGTGTTTCCCAGTACTGGGTTGCAGTTGGAAGGGTATCCGCTGTGTAAAACATATGCTGGAGTAGTTGGCAGTTCATTCCGCTGTGGCGACCCCTGATGAATAAAGTGACTAAGCTGTTTTATTTCTTAATTTTCCATCAGTCTAAGTACATGATGACACTACAGAAGAGTCAAGCTTTAATCAGGAAAATTATCCAAACTCTTTGGTTATTTTTGAGCAATATGCTAATGGTCTAATCCAATTCAATGATCTATGCTAAGCTAAGCTAAAAGTGCTTCCGCCAGACCCCGAGATCAGCTGAATTGATTTAAAATATGGTAAAACACAACAGTTTAACTCGAGGAGAGCTGTAAAATAAACCTATGTAAGTCATTTGTCGTGGTGTCAGACTGAATGTGGTGTATTCGTGTCCTCCAGGCAGTGATAAGCAGGCTCTGTACGTGGCGGATGATAATGAAATCCGCAGTTTGTATCCTGGAATGCAGAACTGGATTTATGAACAGGCTTTTCAAGGAGACGCCAACGTCCGCATCGACGCCATGGACCTGCATATCAAATCCAAGCGCATCTTCTGGACCAACTGGCACACCGGCCGGATCTCTTCATTCGAGCAGCCGTCAGCCGGACCCACGTCACCAAACTCAAACCGCAACCGCAGACAGACCGATCCAAGAGTCACCGATCTGGAGGTCAGAGAAACATTTTTCAAAAGATTTTTACAACACATTTCTACACTTAATAGTTTTAATAACTCATTTTTAATAACTGATTTCTTTGCCATGATGACAGCACATAATATTAGACTAGATATTCTTCAAGACACTAGTATTCAGCTTAAAGTGACATTTAAAGGCTCCACTATGGTAATTAGGGTAAAGTTAGGGTAATTAGGCAAGTCATTGTATAACTGTGGTTTGTTCTGTAGACAATCCAAAACTAATATTGCTTAATATATTAATAATATTAATTATTATTGGGGGCTAATAATATTGACCTTAAAATGGCTTTAAAAATTTTAAGAACTGCTTTCATTCTAGCCGAAATAAAACAAATAAGACTTTCTCCAGGAGAAAAAATATTATAGGAAATACTGTGAAAAATTCCTGAATCTGTTCAACATCATTTGGGAAATATTTAAAAATATAATTCACAAGAGGGCGAATAATTGTGACTTCAGCAGTATTTGTTGGTGTGTTTAGTGAGTGTGTGTATGAAATGCGGTGTTTCTCTTGGGCAGATCCCGGGTCTGAAGATGCCGCGTGGCATTGCTGTGGATTGGGTGGCCAATAACATCTACTGGACGGACTCTGGTCGAGATGTGATCGAGGTGGCGCAGATGAACGGACGAAACCGAAAAACACTGATCTCAGGAATGATCGACGAGCCCTACGCCATCGTGGTGGATCCGCAGAGAGGGTGAGATGACCATGAACACAACAACACTCCCAAAATAATCTCACAACAGGGGTATATAAAATAATGGAGTCTTCTCATTTCCGGGAATCTCAGTTGTGAAGTCGTCATAGTTGGGAAACTCAGAGCACAGTGAATGGGAAAGAACACTAAATAGTTGTTTTACAATTCCTATTTGCTGAAATAATGACAGAAAAACTCTAGGATGGTGTTATCAAGACCTTCAGAAAGAGGAAAACCGAATTGTGAGACTGATACGGCAGCCAGAAGAGAGAATAACTTCAGATTTGCTGTCCTGCCTTCATGCACACTGCATTACACACACCTCACATAAGCGCTCCTTTGTTTTGCGTGATTTGATGGGTGTTTTGAATTAGTTGGGTGGTTGTTGGGGCCCCTAACAGGCGTCAAAAGTGCGTAGACCCTTAGAGTCATCCTAACTGTATGACCTCTCTTATTTTGTTAAAACATTTCACAATCAAGCACAACTGTATATCAATATTTGTATTGACCCTTTGTGTTTGCTGTAGCACCATGTACTGGGCCGACTGGGGAAACCATCCGAAGATCGAGACGGCGGCGATGGACGGGACCCTGAGAGAGACGCTGGTCCACGATAACATCCAGTGGCCCACAGGTCAGTCATCATGGCGGTCAAACACACACTGCTGTGGGAGTGTGTGTATGTGTTCTTGTTTATGTGGTTTACGGGGATGAAATTGTATAATAACATGAGTATGCTATTGTTATGCTCTTAACTCTTCCCTGCCAGCGTTTTTTTTTTTTTTTTAAGTTGCCAACCACTGCCAGCATTTTTGATGATTTTTACCTAAATTGGACGGCCCTCGCAAAGATTTCTGCTAGTAATAATGTATAATGAGCATTTCTTTACTGTATAAAAATATTACACCTATGGAGAGTCCTTGTAAACCATATAGGTGTGTGCGTGTGTGTGTGTGTGTGTGTGTGTGTGTGTGTGTGTGTAGCTTATATTCATCACATTATGTGGACCAAGTGTCCCCACAAGTATACCAATACCAGTAAATGTTGGCCTTGTGGGGACATTTTTTGGTCCCCGTAAGCAGAAGGGCTCATAAATCAGACAGAATGAAGTATTTTGAAAATATAAAACTGTTCAGTGTTTCCTGCAAGGGTTGGTTTAGAGGTAGGGTTGATGGAAGAAGACGGTATATACAGTCTGTACAGTATAAAAATCATTACGTCAGTGGGAAGTCTCTATAAAGATAGCTGTACAAGTGTGTGTGGCCCTGTTTTCATCACGTTTTGGGTACCTAATGTCCCCACACGTATAGCAAAACCAGTAAATGTTGACCTTGTGGGGACATTTTTTTGCAACCACTGGCAGCATTTTTGATGATTTTTACGTAAATTTGACGGTGCTCGGAAAGATTTCTGCTAGTAATATATGAGTTCATTTTCAATCTTACATTCACTTTCTCTGATGATCTTATATTTAATTCCCAGGACACAGAGAAGTCCTGTACCACACTCGAGACATGCATTAGGGCTTCCACTACAGTAATATACCTAAAACATGAAATGGTGTAAAACCCATCAATGGCAGGCAAGCGTTTTCTCTTAATTGAGGAGTTAAGGTGGTTTACGAGGACATGCCTTGTGTCGTCGTAATTCAAAATGCTTAAAAAGTCAAACTTTACAAGGTCATTTCACATTCAGAACTCGCCACAGGTTTCATATGGTTGGGTTTAGAGGTTTGAGAGTGCGAGGACCGTATAATGAGCATTTCTTTACCGTATAAAAAATATTACACCTATGGAGAGTCCTTGTAAACCATATAGGTGTGTGCGTGCGTGTGTGTGTAGCTTATATTCATCACATTATGTGGACCAAATGTCCCCACAAGAATACCAATACCAGTAAATGTTGGCCTTGAGGGGACATTTTTGGTCCCTGTAAGCAGAAGGGCTCATAAATCAGACAGAATGAAGTATTTTGAAAATATAAAACTGGTTTGGTTTAGAGGTAGGGTTGATGGAAGGAGACGGTATATACAGTCTGTACAGTATAAAAATCATTACGTCAGTGGGAAATCTCTATAAAGATAGCTGTACAAGTGTGTGTGTGGTCCTGTTTTCATCACGTTTTGGGTACCAAATGTCCCCACACGTATAGCAAAACCAGTGAATGTTGACCTTGTGGGGACATTTTTTAGTCCCTGTAAGGCAAAGGGCTCATAAATCAGACAGAATGAAGTATTTTGAAAATATAAAAATGCTCAGCGTTTTCTGCAAGGGTTGGTTTAGAGGTAGGGTTGATGGAAGAAGACGGGATGTACAGTCTGTACAGTATAAAAGTCATTACGTCAGTGGGAAGTCCCCATAAAGATAGCTGTACAAGTGTGTGTGTGTGTGTGTGTGTGTGTGTGTGTGTGTGTGTGTGTGTGTGTGTGTGTGTGGTCCTGGTATTGATCCCATTTTGGGTACCAAATGCCCCCACATGTATAGTAATGTCAGTAAATGTTGACCTTGTGGGGACATTTTGGGTCCCCATAAGGAAAATGGCTCATAAATCAGACAGTATGAAGTATTTAAAAAATGTAAAAGTGCAGATTGTGTACTGTGAGGGTTGGGTTTAGGGGTAGAGTTGGTGGAAGAGGACAGAATATACAGTCTGTAGAGTAGAAACAACATTATGTCAGTGGGAAGTCTCCATAAAGAGAGCTGTACAAGTGTGTATGTGTGTATGTGTGTGTATGTGTGTGTGTGTGTGTGGTCCTGGTATTCATTACATTTTGGGTACCAAACATCCCCACACGTATAGCAATGCCAGTAAATGTTGACCTTGTGGGGACATTTTGGGTCCCTGTAAGGTAAATGGCTGATAAATAACACATAATGAATATATTTTGAAAATGTAAAACTGCAGATTGTGTCCTGTGAGGGTTGGGTTTAGGTGCAGAGTTAGTGGAAGAGGACAGAATACACAGTCTGTACACTAGAAACAACATTATGTCTATGTGAAGACCCCATAAAACAGGAAAACCCAACTTGTGTTTGTGCAGGTCTGGCGGTGGATTATTTCAACGAGCGTCTGTATTGGGCTGATGCGAAACTCTCAGTGATCGGGAGCGTCAGACTGAATGGCACAGATCCGGTCATCGCCGTGTCCAGCATTAAAAACAGTTGAGTCCACCTCGTCTCTGTCACAGATCTGTCATGGCTGCACGGTACTTGAAAAATCAACCCAAATCAGCATTGGGTCAAATATTATCAAACCCAACACTGGGTTATTTTAAAATTTAAATTGTTATTCAAATTAAGATGTGACACTTTATTCCAACGCTTGAGTTACAACAGTGCAGCTTTGTTTTTAGTGTGTGTGTGTGGGTTGAAAGGTTTTTCAATTATAGCTTACTGCACCTTAAATTGTATGTACTGCATATATTAAGCTGTTTTCATTTTATTTCACATCATTTTGTTTAATCTTGCTGTGTTTTTTGTTGTTGTTTATTTTAATTGTGTTTTTGGGATATGTATATGTATTGTTTTATTGCTTGTTATCAAGCTAAAGGGATAGTTCACCTAAAAATAAAAACACACTCACAAATTTCTGTACTTCTTCTGTTGAACACAAAGGAAGATATTTTGAAGAATGTTGGCCATTGAGTACCATACTTACTTACCCCAAGGGCCATTTATATCGAAGTTGATATTTAGCCGCACCATATTGGTGTTTCGTAACATCTAGTTTTATGAGGTGAGTTGTTATCCCAACACTCAAACTCCAATCTGGGGACCAGGACATACACGCATACACTACAGACAATTTAGCTCACCTAATTCACCTACCGCGCATGTCTTTGGACAGTGGGGGAAACCGTAGCACCCGGAGGAACCCACACCAACTCAAGGAGAACATGCAAACTCCATACAGAAACGCCAACTGTGTCCAAAGGTGTAGTCGAGGTCATAGGCAATAAGATCAGTACAGGTAGCAACAACATAGACAAGGCTAGAAACACGGAAAGACTAGGAATTGCTTCGTGGTGTTACAATAACAAGACTCAGCACAGTGTGTGGGAATGTGAGCAGTATATATAATCTGTGTAATCAGTCTTTGATGAGCTTCCAGCTTTGTGTGTGTGTAATCATCGGTGATCCGGAACAGGTGTGTGTGTGAGGTGCATGACAGGAGTTGTAGTTCATATCTGTGGCAGACTGTAGTTCTAGGGATAATAAATGTTCTCCAGTGATCTATAAGGGCTAAATCGCTGGGAATCGTGACAGCAATGAGTTATGTGCTGCTTAATGAAGAAAACGGCGAGGCTGAGCAAAGGATGATGTTTTTTTTTGGTGTGAACTATCCCATTAAATGAAGTTCATTAATGTTGTCTTTAAATTAATAAAACCGCGAAACAATCAGTAAAACAATTCACATTTTATTTTGATGATCTCTATTGTATTTGAAGTGATTAGCTGATACTTTATTCATGAACGTTCATTTTGTAATTAAACACTGATTTCTCTCGTCAAACTCAGATCTGCAGCAACCTTTCAGCATCGACATCTTTGAGGATTTCATATATGGAGTGACGTATCACAACAACTTTGTTTTCCGCGTCAACAAGTTTGGCAAGAGTTCCGTGGAGCATCTGACTACAGGAATGAACCACGCCACAGATCTGGTGCTCTACCACCCTTACAAACAGCCCGAGAGTACGTATATAAATATATACACAGTTGAAGTCAGTGTGTATATTTTTCCCCAATTTCTGTTTAACGGAAAGAAGTTTATTTTTACACGTTTCTAAACATAATAGAAAAGGGAAACACATGGGTTTACTGAGTGCGTTGTTTATTCATGATGTAAACTCTGCTGTTCTGCATTGCAGTGGCGAACCCATGTGACAGGAAGAAGTGCGAGTGGTTGTGTTTGCTGAGCCCCAGTGGTCCGGTCTGCACGTGTCCAAACGGCCGAATTCTGGACAACGGCACCTGTGTGGAGATTCCTGCCCCAACACTGAGCCCAGTCTGTGAGTCTACAGCCTGAAAAACACTAGATAAGTAGATGAGTTTAGCTGTCGACTAGAGAGTAGATGAGTTTAGATGTTGACTAGTGAGTAGATGAGTTTAGCTGTTGACTAGTGAGTAGATGAGTTTAGTTGTTGACTAGTGAGTGGATGAGTTTAGTTGTTGACTAGTGAGTAGATGAGTTTAGTTGTTGACTAGTGAGTAGATGAGTTTAGCTGTTGACTAGTGAGTAGATGAGTTCAGTTGTTGACTAGTGAGTAGATGAGTTTAGTTGTTGACTAGTGAGTAGATGAGTTTAGCTGTTGACTAGTGAGTAGATGAGTTTAGATGTTGACTAGTGAGTAGATGAGTTTAGTTGTTGACTAGTGAGTAGATGAGTTTAGTTGTTGACTAGTGAGTAGATGAGTTTAGATGTTGACTAGTGAGTAGATGAGTTTAGATGTTGACTAGTGAGTAGATGAGTTCAGCTGTTGACTAGTGAGTAGATGAGTTTAGCTGTTGACTAGTGAGTAGATGAGTTCAGCTGTTGACTAGTGAGTAGATGAGTTTAGTTGTTGACTAGTGAGTAGATGAGTTTAGCTGTTGACTAGTGAGTAGATGAGTTTAGTTGTTGACTAGTGAATAGATGAGTTTAGCTGTTGACTAGTGAGTAGATGAGTTTAGTTGTTGACTAGTGAATAGATGAGTTTAGTTGTTGACTAGTGAGTAGATGAGTTTAGTTGTTGACTAGTGAGTAGATGAGTTTAACTGTCGACTAGTGAGTAGATAAGTTTAGTTGTTGACTAGTGAGTAGATGAGTTTAGTTGTTGACTAGTGAGTAGATGAGTTTAGTTGTTGACTAGTGAGTAGATGAGTTTTGTTGTTGACTAGTGAGTAGATGAGTTTAGTTGTTGACTAGTGAGTAGATGAGTTTAGTTGTTGACTAGTGAGTAGATGAGTTCAGTTGTTGACTAGTGAGTAGATGAGTTTAACTGTCGACTAGTGAGTAGATAAGTTTAGTTGTTGACTAGTGAGTAGATGAGTTTAGTTGTTGACTAGTGAGTAGATGAGTTTAGTTGTTGACTAGTGAGTAGATGAGTTTAGTTGTTGACTAGTGAGTGGATGAGTTTAGCTGTTGACTAGTGAGTAGATGAGTTCAGCTGTTGACTAGTGAGTAGATGAGTTTAGTTGTTGACTAGTGAGTAGATGAGTTTAGCTGTTGACTAGTGAGTAGATGAGTTTAGCTGTCGACTAGTGAGTAGATGAGTTTAGTTGTTGACTAGTGAGTAGATGAGTTTAGTTGTTGACTGGTTGACTTTGTCACATAATGGAAATTAAATGGTGTGTTCGTTTATGTTTATGAGAGAGTTAATGCTTTGTATGTGTTTGGTTGTTCAGCTCCGAGCGGCACCTGTAATCTGCTGTGTCTCAACGGTGGAACTTGTGTCCTGAACGCCAGAAAGCTGCCCAAGTGTCGCTGTCAGCCCAACTATGGAGGAGAGAGATGTGAACTGAACCAGTGCAGAGGATACTGTCAGAACGGAGGAACCTGCACCGCTTCACCCACAGGTACAACACACACACACACACACACATTTATGCTGCTCGATATATACTATAGGCAGCATGGTGGCTCAGTGGTTAGCACTGTGGCCTCACAGTAAATAGGTCGCTGGTTCGAGTCCCGGCTTGGTCAATTTGTGTTTCTGTGTAGAGTTTGCATGTTCTCCCTCTGTTGGCGTGGGCACACAGTCCAAACACATGTAAATTGGATGAACTAAATTGGCCTTAGAGTTTGAAAGTGTGTGTGTATGAGTGTGTATGGGTGTTTCCCAGTACTGGGTTGCAGCCAGAAGGGCATCCACTTTGTAAAACATTTTCTGGAATAGTTGGTAGTTCATTTCACTGTGGCGACCAGTGAAATAGAGACTAAGCTGAAGGAAAATGAATGAATCTTTGCCCAGCACTACAAGTAACTTGTCTGATCTGTTTGTAGGAGCTCCGACGTGCCGCTGTCTGGCAGGCTTCACAGGACCCAACTGCAACCAGCGCACATGTGAAAACTACTGTAAAAGTGGAGGAAACTGCACAGTTAGTCGTGGAAATCAACCCACATGCAGCTGCCCTGCCGACTTTCTGGGAGACCAGTGCCAATACCGTAAGTGCTGCAGCTCCACCTGCTGGACAGGAGTGTGTGTTTATAGCCACACATAGGTTATAGCATGCGATATGTACATTTTTTGTTCGTTCTAAAGCATTAAAATAGCATAATATGTTTTGAGATAGTTGAGAAACATGCTAAGTGAACATATTTGTTTTTTTTTTTAAATAGCTGAAGTCAGATATTCTCATTTAAAGTAAAGATGAAATCAAAACTAAGCATAGGGATTTTGTTAGCTCACATTGCCAGTTGTGTGCTGAACAATTCATCTGCGCATGTCATTAAGACATTAAAAAACAGTTTGCTCATGTAGTCTTTAATTGAAATCTGAAAATCCACTTCCTGTTTACTTTTTAGAGAGATTAGTTCTTTTTAGAGAGATTAGTTCTCTCTGAGGTAGTGGGCGTGACTAACATACTTAACCACGCCCCTCCAGCTGTCAGTCAACAGACAGAAATGGTGAGCAGGAGGAGTCTGTTAGGCTGTAATAACACTCCCCAAACCCTTTTACCCAAATTTCTAAATGGAACACCTACTTTACCACATCCAACCAGCTCGCAGTAGAGAAAAACAAGCCACGCCCACTGTTTTCTCATTTAATAATGACTTTAAGAATGTGCGTTCTGTATCAGAATGTCTTGCTGCATGCCAATTCACATACTTACACTACATTCTAAAGGTATGTACTTCTTTGTGACAAAGTACATACTTTTGAGTGTGTACCAAAAGAGTATGCAAGATTTGGGACAAACTACTTGACTACTTTCAGCCTGTTATGTTGCTTAGTTACGAGCCCTGTCAATCATCTCAACACATGAACGACATTTCTGTTCATATTTAATCACCTGCCATATTGGAGATTATTGATGTGCCATTCACAAGTCTTTCATGCGGAGAAATCTCCTCAGGTCTTTAGATAATTCTGCATTCAGAATTTAATATCCACACACGTCTTATTGGAGTTCACATTGTTGTTGCAGATAAAATAGAAAATGGAAAAACTGGCTAGATATTAATTAATGGTCATTCAAACAATAGCCATTCCCACTTGACGGTTGGACTCGCGCATCTGCCATGTTTGTAGTTTGTTTACACTTTTCCCCCCGAGCTTGTAGTTGTAATCAAATTCACTTTTAACATGGGTAGTTCGACACTTCGATTTCTAATGGAAATAGTCGACCATCCGGGAAGTTTTAGCACACTCTTTCCAACATACTACAGTTTGGGACACACTTACTCGGGTTGCCTTGGTGGAAAACACAGGGTATTTCATTTCAGCCTTGAAGGCTCTATCTATCTATCTATCTATCTATCTATCTATCTATCTATCTATCTATCTATCTATCTATCTATCTGTCTGTCTGTCTGTCTGTCTGTCTGTCTGTCTGTCTGTCTGTCTGTCTGTCTGTCTGTCTGTCTGTCTGTCTGTCTGTCTGTCTGTCTGTCTGTCTGTCTGTCTGTCTGTCTGTCTGTCTGTCTGTCTGTCTGTCTGTCTGTCTGTCTGTCTGTCCGTCCGTCCGTCCGTCCGTCCGTCCGTCCGTCCGTCCGTTTCTGGGGCCAGGTTGTGGGGGCAGCAGTCTCAGGAGAGAACCCTAAACTTCCCTCTACCCCAGACACTTCCACCAGCTCCTTTGGGGTGATCCCAAGGGGTTCCCTAGCCAGCCGAGAGACATAGTCCCTCCAGCATGTCCTGGGTCTTCCCTGAGGTCTCCTCCTGTTGAGAATGCCTGGAACACCTCCCTAGGTAGGCGTCCAGGAGGTATGCGAAACAGATGCCTGAGCCACCTCAGCTGACTACTCTCGATGTGGAGGAGCAGCGGCTCTACTCCGAGCTCCTCTCCATATCTATAAGGGTGCGCTCTGCCACCCTGTGAAGGAAACTCATTTCGGCCGCTTGTATCCGAGATCTTGTCCTTTGGGCCATGACCCAAAGCAGTTAGTGTCCCAAATGACGCACACTACACTATGCACTTATGCATTTACACACTCAACAGCATAGTAAATGGATGTAGAAAAACCAGAGAACCTGGAGGAAACCCACGCAAACGCAGGGAGAACATGCAAACTCCACACAGAAACGCCAACTGACCTAGCCAGGACTCAAACCAGTGACTTTCTTGCGGTGAGATGAACCACTGAGCCACAGTGTCGCCCTACTTACACTATTTATAGTACAAACTGGCGTACAATAGTGCATAAGAATGCAAATTGGAATGCACCTAATGCCCTTCTGTTCCTCTTCTCAGGCACGTGTGATGGCTTCTGTGATCATGGTGGGACGTGTTTGCAGTCCAGCGATGGGTCGAGACAGTGTCGCTGTCCTCCACGCTTCATTGGCAACAACTGTGAGGTGGACAAATGTCACTACTGCCGTGATGGCAAGTGTATTCCTATCAATATCTACCAGCCTAAAGGAGACGTCACATGCAGGTAACACACACACACACACACACACACACACTTGTTGACTAGTGAGTAGATGAGTTTAGTTGTTGACTAGTGAGTGGATGAGTTTAGTTGTTGACTAGTGAGTAGATGAGTTTAGCTGTTGACTAGTGAGTAGATGAGTTTAGCTGTTGACTAGTGAGTAGATGAGTTTAGCTGTTGACTAGTGAGTAGATGAGTTTAGCTGTTGACTAGTGAGTAGATGAGTTTAGCTGTTGACTAGTGAGTAGATGAGTTTAGCTGTTGACTGGTGAGTGGATGAGTTTAGGTGTTGACTAGTGAGTAGATGAGTTTAGCTGTTGACTAGTGAGTAGATGAGTTTAGCTGTTGACTGGTGAGTGGATGAGTTTAGGTGTTGACTAGTGAGTAGATGAGTTTAGTTGTTGACTAGTGAGTAGATGAGTTCAGCTGTTGACTAGTGAGTAGATGAGTTTAGTTGTTGACTCGTGAGTAGATGAGTTTAGTTGTTGACTAGTGAGTAGATGAGTTTAGTTGTTGACTAGTGAGTAGATGAGTTTAGTTGTTGACTAGTGAGTAGATGAGTTTAGTTGTTGACTAGTGAGTAGATGAGTTTAGTTGTTGACTAGTGAGTAGATGAGTTTAGCTGTTGACTAGTGAGTAGATGAGTTTAGTTGTTAACTAGTGAGTAGATGAGTTTAGTTGTTGACTAGTGAGTAGATGAGTTTAGTTGTTGACTAGTGAGTAGATGAGTTTAGTTGTTGACTAGTGAGTAAATGAGTTTAGTTGTTGACTAGTGAGTAGATGAGTTTAGCTGTTGACTAGTGAGTAGATGAGTTTAGTTGTAGACTAGTGAGTAGATGAGTTTAGCTGTTGACTAGTGAGTAGATGAGTTTAGCTGTTGACTAGTGAGTAAATGAGTTTAGTTGTTGACTAGTGAGTAGATAAGTTTAATTGTTGACTAGTGAGTAAATGAGTTTAGTTGTTGACTAGTGAGTAGATGAGTTTAGCTGTTGACTAGTGAGTAGATGAGTTTAGTTGTTGACTAGTGAGTAGATGAGTTTAGTTGTTGACTAGTGACTAGATGAGTTTATTTGTTGACTAGTGAGTAGATGAGTTTAGTTGTTGACTAGTGAGTAGATGAGTTTAGCTGTTGACTAGTGACTAGATGAGTTTAGTTGTTGACTAGTGACTAGATGAGTTTAGTTGTTGACTAGTGAGTAGATGAGTTTAGCTGTTGACTAGTGAGTAGATGAGTTTAGTTGTTGACTAGTGAGTAGATGAGTTTAGTTGTTGACTAGTGACTAGATGAGTTTATTTGTTGACTAGTGAGTAGATGAGTTTAGTTGTTGACTAGTGAGTAGATGAGTTTAGTTGTTGACTAGTGAGTAGATGAGTTTAGCTGTTGACTAGTGACTAGATGAGTTTAGTTGTTGACTAGTGACTAGATGAGTTTAGTTGTTGACTAGTGAGTAGATGAGTTTAGTTGTTGACTAGTGACTAGATGAGTTTAGTTGTTGACTAGTGAGTAGATGAGTTTAGCTGTTGACTAGTGAGTAGATGAGTTTAGTTGTTGACTAGTGAGTAGATGAGTTTAGTTGTTGACTAGTGAGTAGATGAGTTTAGCTGTTGACTAGTGAGTAGATGAGTTTAGTTGTTGACTAGTGAGTAGATGAGTTTAGTTGTTGACTAGTGAGTAGATGAGTTTAGTTGTTGACTAGTGAGTAAATGAGTTTAGTTGTTGACTAGTGAGTAGATGAGTTTAGCTGTTGACTAGTGAGTAGATGAGTTTAGTTGTAGACTAGTGAGTAGATGAGTTTAGCTGTTGACTAGTGAGTAGATGAGTTTAGCTGTTGACTAGTGAGTAAATGAGTTTAGCTGTTGACTAGTGAGTAAATGAGTTTAGTTGTTGACTAGTGAGTAGATAAGTTTAATTGTTGACTAGTGAGTAAATGAGTTTAGTTGTTGACTAGTGAGTAGATGAGTTTAGCTGTTGACTAGTGAGTAGATGAGTTTAGTTGTTGACTAGTGACTAGATGAGTTTATTTGTTGACTAGTGAGTAGATGAGTTTAGTTGTTGACTAGTGAGTAGATGAGTTTAGTTGTTGACTAGTGAGTAGATGAGTTTAGCTGTTGACTAGTGACTAGATGAGTTTAGTTGTTGACTAGTGAGTAGATGAGTTTAGTTGTTGACTAGTGACTAGATGAGTTTAGTTGTTGACTAGTGAGTAGATGAGTTTAGCTGTTGACTAGTGAGTAGATGAGTTTAGTTGTTGACTAGTGAGTAGATGAGTTTAGTTGTTGACTAGTGAGTAGATGAGTTTAGCTGTTGACTAGTGAGTAGATGAGTTTAGCTGTTGACTAGTGAGTAGATGAGTTTAGTTGTTGACTAGTGAGTAGATGAGTTTAGCTGTTGACTAGTGAGTAGATGAGTTTAGCTGTTGACTAGTGAGTAGATGAGTTTAGTTGTTGACTAGTGAGTAGATGAGTTTAGTTGTTGACTAGTGAGTAGATGAGTTTAGCTGTTGACTAGTGAGTAGATGAGTTTAGTTGTTGACTAGTGAGTAGATGAGTTTAGTTGTTGACTAGTGAGTAGATGAGTTTAGTTGTTGACTAGTGAGTAAATGAGTTTAGTTGTTGACTAGTGAGTAGATGAGTTTAGCTGTTGACTAGTGAGTAGATGAGTTTAGTTGTAGACTAGTGAGTAGATGACTTTAGCTGTTGACTAGTGAGTAGATGAGTTTAGCTGTTGACTAGTGAGTAAATGAGTTTAGTTGTTGACTAGTGAGTAGATGAGTTTAGCTGTTGACTAGTGAGTAGATGAGTTTAGTTGTTGACTAGTGAGTAGATGAGTTTAGTTGTTGACTAGTGACTAGATGAGTTTATTTGTTGACTAGTGAGTAGATGAGTTTAGTTGTTGACTAGTGAGTAGATGAGTTTAGCTGTTGACTAGTGAGTAGATGAGTTTAGTTGTTGACTAGTGAGTAGATGAGTTTAGTTGTTGACTAGTGAGTAGATGAGTTTAGCTGTTGACTAGTGAGTAGATGAGTTTAGCTGTTGACTAGTGAGTAGATGAGTTTAGCTGTTGACTAGTGAGTAGATGAGTTTAGTTGTTGACTAGTGAGTAGATGAGTTTAGTTGTTGACTAGTGAGTAGATGAGTTTAGCTGTTGACTAGTGAGTAGATGAGTTTAGTTGTTGACTAGTGAGTAGATGAGTTTAGCTGTTGACTAGTGACTAGATGAGTTTAGTTGTTGACTAGTGAGTAGATGAGTTTAGTTGTTGACTAGTGACTAGATGAGTTTAGTTGTTGACTAGTGAGTAGATGAGTTTAGCTGTTGACTAGTGAGTAGATGAGTTTAGTTGTTGACTAGTGAGTAGATGAGTTTAGTTGTTGACTAGTGAGTAGATGAGTTTAGCTGTTGACTAGTGAGTAGATGAGTTTAGCTGTTGACTAGTGAGTAGATGAGTTTAGTTGTTGACTAGTGAGTAGATGAGTTTAGCTGTTGACTAGTGAGTAGATGAGTTTAGCTGTTGACTAGTGAGTAGATGAGTTTAGTTGTTGACTAGTGAGTAGATGAGTTTAGTTGTTGACTAGTGAGTAGATGAGTTTAGCTGTTGACTAGTGAGTAGATGAGTTTAGTTGTTGACTAGTGAGTAGATGAGTTTAGTTGTTGACTAGTGAGTAGATGAGTTTAGCTGTTGACTAGTGAGTAGATGAGTTTAGTTGTTGACTAGTGAGTAGATGAGTTTAGTTGTTGACTAGTGAGTAGATGAGTTTAGCTGTTGACTAGTGAGTAAATGAGTTTAGTTGTTGACTAGTGAGTAGATGAGTTTAGCTGTTGACTAGTGAGTAGATGAGTTTAGTTGTAGACTAGTGAGTAGATGAGTTTAGCTGTTGACTAGTGAGTAGATGAGTTTAGCTGTTGACTAGTGAGTAAATGAGTTTAGTTGTTGACTAGTGAGTAGATAAGTTTAATTGTTGACTAGTGAGTAAATGAGTTTAGTTGTTGACTAGTGAGTAGATGAGTTCAGCTGTTGACTAGTGAGTAGATGAGTTTAGTTGTTGACTAGTGAGTAGATGAGTTTAGTTGTTGACTAGTGACTAGATGAGTTTATTTGTTGACTAGTGAGTAGATGAGTTTAGTTGTTGACTAGTGAGTAGATGAGTTTAGCTGTTGACTAGTGAGTAGATGAGTTTAGTTGTTGACTAGTGAGTAGATGAGTTTAGTTGTTGACTAGTGAGTAGATGAGTTTAGCTGTTGACTAGTGAGTAGATGAGTTTAGCTGTTGACTAGTGAGTAGATGAGTTTAGCTGTTGACTAGTGAGTAGATGAGTTTAGTTGTTGACTAGTGAGTAGATGAGTTTAGTTGTTGACTAGTGAGTAGATGAGTTTAGCTGTTGACTAGTGAGTAGATGAGTTTAGTTGTTGACTAGTGAGTAGATGAGTTTAGTTGTTGACTAGTGAGTAGATGAGTTTAGCTGTTGACTAGTGAGTAGATGAGTTTAGTTGTTGACTAGTGAGTAGATGAGTTTAGTTGTTGACTAGTGAGTAGATGAGTTTAGTTGTTGACTAGTGAGTAAATGAGTTTAGTTGTTGACTAGTGAGTAGATGAGTTTAGCTGTTGACTAGTGAGTAGATGAGTTTAGTTGTAGACTAGTGAGTAGATGAGTTTAGCTGTTGACTAGTGAGTAGATGAGTTTAGCTGTTGACTAGTGAGTAAATGAGTTTAGTTGTTGACTAGTGAGTAGATAAGTTTAATTGTTGACTAGTGAGTAAATGAGTTTAGTTGTTGACTAGTGAGTAGATGAGTTTAGCTGTTGACTAGTGAGTAGATGAGTTTAGTTGTTGACTAGTGAGTAGATGAGTTTAGTTGTTGACTAGTGACTAGATGAGTTTATTTGTTGACTAGTGAGTAGATGAGTTTAGTTGTTGACTAGTGAGTAGATGAGTTTAGCTGTTGACTAGTGAGTAGATGAGTTTAGTTGTTGACTAGTGAGTAGATGAGTTTAGTTGTTGACTAGTGAGTAGATGAGTTTAGCTGTTGACTAGTGAGTAGATGAGTTTAGTTGTTGACTAGTGAGTAGATGAGTTTAGCTGTTGACTAGTGAGTAGATGAGTTTAGTTGTTGACTAGTGAGTAGATGAGTTAATTCCATTAATATATATTTTATTAATGTACTAAGTACTATGTAAGTGAATTATATTGAGTGTTTGCTGTGTGATTTAGATGCACCAGTGGCAGAATCCAACCCAGCTGTTACACATGTGAAGGATACTGTGCTAATGGCCAATGCTCTCTCGGCTCCACAAATCTCCCACAGTGCAAGTACGCAGTTCCCATCCAGTTTTAATCCACAATTTCATATTTTATATGCATCTTAGCTTTTTGAATTGTGAAATACCAAAAATGAAATATATTGAATTTTCTGTGCTGATTAAGTGGGCGTGGCCAATTGTAGATGTAGAAGTAAACGCCCACTACTGTGATTGGCTAACACTTTTGCATATTAACAACACTAAACAGGCAGTGAAGTAGAAGCATGCGTTGATCTCATTTGGAGGCGGGGCTTATCCTCCCTATTACATCATAGAGTGGAAAATTCCAGAACTGGTCTTTTTCTTAACTTACCTTCGATATAAGCTGATTTTACAGGAACAACAAAGAGTTGAGTTCTGAAACTTACAGGATGTTTTCACAGTACTGTGACCTCTTACATTCCAAAAGACCAAGCAAATTTTGGTTTCGCAATTCATGACCCCTTTAATAAGTGAATGCGAAGTGAGGGTTTAACAGTAACAGCACTGGATTTAAATGTAATAAAAGCTTGATCTTGTTGTGTTTGTATTGAAGTGCTGTATGTTCTAAGCTACTTTGCTAATGTTTGCTGCACATCAAGCACTTCTAAATGCATGTGAATGTAAATCCCTCTCTGCCTCCTGTAGGTGTCCTCTTGGTTGGGAAGGTCATCGCTGTGAGAATCCCGCACGGAATGAAAACGCTGAATCCAGTGGCCGTAAGTTCATGTTTGAATGATCTATAAGCAGAGAAAGTGTTTATTAGCCACCGATAAAGTGACTATTTTTAATTTATTAAGGTTCCTTCTACAGCATCAATAACCAGTTACATAAACGTAAACATTCATAGCAATGTACTCTAGTGCAGTGCTTCATGTCTGGTCTGAGACCCACTTTATATCCAATATCAATCAGGCAGTGAAGATCATTGAATAGAAGCCAGATCATTGCGTGTAAAATGAACGCTACAGCGGTACTTACCTCCGTATGTATGATGCATGTATGAACATCACTGGTGCACTCAAACCTTTTTCCTCAGTGATGGGATAGTGTAGTGTCAATTGGATAAACACTTCAGAATCTCGCCGGAAGTACCAAGTCATCCAGATACTTCTGGCAAGCTGTTTTTCAAATTCTATGAATTCGGACATACTACTCGGCTCACATACTGATTTTAGCATACTATGTAGTATGGAAGCATGCTATTTTGGATGCAGTCATTGTTTTAATAAAGAAATACACTCACCGGCCACTTTATTAGGTACACTAGTACCTTACTAGGACCGGGTTGATCCCTCTTACGCCTTCAGAGCTGCCTTAATCCTTCATGGCGGAGATTCAACAAGATACTGGAAATATTCCTCAGAGGTTTTGCTCCATATTGACATGCAGTTGCTGCAGATCCATGATGTGAATCTCCTGTTGGACCGCATCCCAACGGTGTTCTATTGGATTGAGATCTGGTGACTGTGGAGGCCATCTGAGAACAGTAATCTCATTGTCATGTTTAAGAAACCAGTCTGAGATGGAAGTAGCCATCAGAAGATGGAGACACCGTGCTCATGAAAATCCCAGTAGATCAGCAGTTTCTGAAATACGAAGTTGCTGCCACGTGATTGGCTGATTAGAAATTTCGCATGACGAGCAGTTGGACGGGTGTACCTAATAAAGTGGCCGGTGAGTGTATAAAGAAATTGTAAACCTAAAGTGTTTTTCAAGTGTGATATTTCGTACAGAAAAAGGCCCTTTCTGTAGAACGACCCAGAAACATGTTTGGCTCACAATTCATGACTCCTTTCAATCCCAATTAATGCTTGTACTAATAATCCTAATCTGCTTGTTTCAGGAACAGCTTCGATAGTGATTCCAGTGATTTTACTGATTCTGCTGGTGTTGTTGATTGGCGGAGCGGCGTTGTGGTACAGAAAGAGAATGAGAGGGTGAGTTTATGAAATACATTTGCTTTTTCAACACATTTACACCTCTCTAAAGTGTTCAGATGTTGAATTATGAGATACTTTCCATCCCAGAAACATCTCTTTTCTCTTTTCTTTCTTGGTAAACTGCGTCTCTTTTCCGTAGGCTTGGCAAATCCCGCTCCAAACGGCCGCGGTAACGGTCTTTCTCCATTATCTCTTTCTTTTTATGGTTTAATTTTGGTTTCTGTCCATCTTTCTGGCTGGTTTGGAGAATTGATTGTGTTTTTGTCGTCTTCAATGTGTCGCCGTTCTCTCTCTGTCAAAAACCACCTGACTCAAAACAAGTGGTTTGTCTTGTTCAGAGGAGAAGATGATAATCCGTTGCAGAAAATAAAGACATGGATCCAGTAGTGTGTAAGACTGAGAACCAATCGTGTGTTTTATACGGCTGTTAGACTGAACATTATGGCCCAGATTTACAGATTAGTGCAAGATCTCAAACCTCCTGAAAGAGTCAATGGGATTCGAAAGTTTGGTAAATTAAAAAATTAACAAAAAAAAAAAAAATGCAAAACATGGCAGGCATTCATTTTTTAAATATTATTTCCATTTAATTTAATTTTACTTTTAATTAATTACATTTTTCGAAGTGATTTAGTGATGTTCCACAAGCTAAAAAAAGAAATTATTTTCATTTCATTTCATGTCATTTGTAAGTGATTAAATTTCAGAATGCAGTCGCTCATTTTTATATTTATTATTTATTTTAATAAAATTTTGTTAACTGTAAGTGATTTAGTGATGTTCAACAAAATAAAGAAACCATGTCATTTTAATTTATTTTTAAATTAATTAATTAATTAATTAATTAATTAATTAATTAATTAATTAATTAATTAATTAATTAATTTATTTATTAATTAATTAATTAATTAATTAATTAATTAATTAATTAATTAATTAATTAATTAATTAATTAATTAATTAATTAATTAATTAATTAATTTATTTATTTATTTATTTATTTATTATTATTTTGTTAGTGATTTATTTATTTTATTTAAATAATAATATTTATTATTTATTTTTATTTAATTTAAAATTAATAAAAAAAACATTTAAGTGATTTGGTGCTGTTATTCAAATGAAAGAATGCAAGTCATTTAATTTAATTTAATTTAACTTAATTTAATTTTAGTTTAGTTTTAAAAAAGTGTTTTATTGATGTTCCACAAGTTAAATAACATTCGTTTAATAGAATTTTGAAAAAAAGATTGTAAGTGATTTAGTGATGGTTTACAAATGAAATAAATTTCATTTAATTTTATTTAACTTTTTTGTAAATGAATTGATGATCCATAGATTAAAGGAAACAGGTGTTTTTTTTAATTGTATTATTTATTTAATTTAGATTCAATTTAAATAATAATACATATTATATAGTTTAATTACATTTTTTGTGATCTTTATGAATTAAAGATCACAGGCACTAATTATTATCTAATTTTTATTATATTTATTACTTTATTTTATTCATTTTTTGTTAGTGATTTAGTGCTGTTCAACAAATTAAAGTACACAGGCACTCAATTTTAATTTAATTTAAAAAAATTGTTAGAGGTTTAGTGATATTCCACAATAAATGAAAAAGAATGCAGGCGATTATTTTTATAATCATCACTATCACATTTTATTTCATTTCATTTCATTTTATTTTATTTTTAAAAGTGATTTAGTGCTCTTCCACAAATTAAAGAAAGCAAGAGCTCATTTTGTCATATTTATTATTTAATTAAATTTAGTTTAATTAAATAACCACTTTTGTTGTTAGTGATTTAGTACTGTCACACAAATTAAACAACCCAGGTGCTCATTTTTGTCATATTTATCATTTTTATTTAGTTTATAATAATCTACTCACTGTGACCCAAACACATGCGCTATAGGGGAGTTGATTAACTAAATTGACCGTAGTGTATGAGTGTGTGTGAGAATGAGTGTGTATGGGTGTTTCCCAGTACTGAGTTGGTGATTTATTGCACTGTGGTGACCCCTGATGAATAAAGGGACTAAGCTGAAGGAAAATGAATCAATGAAAGGGTGTAAATGTAAACTTCAGGAATGTAACTACCACAGACCTTAGTAAAGGATTCAATTGCATCTGAAAGAAAAATAGCAATTAATTCACTGTCCTGCATGTGTTTAGTAAATCTTGACAGGAGTTTTTTGATACCAAAAAAGCTAAACTTGCACTGAGGCTGTTTGTTAATCTGGCCAAGTGTTTCTATGATTGGTTCTCAGCAGGACTGCATTAGTGGAAATCGATCTGTTAAACATGTGCCATGTTCAAAACCCAGTGTTTAGCAAGATAACACGGCCTCACGCTGTTTGCACAGTTGGTTTTCACTGAAGGTGGGCGGTTACATCCAAATCCAAAATTAAGTGGGTTTTTGCTTAAAACAACCTAAAGAAACTCACTTCATTTCGACTCATTGTTTCTGAAAACAAGACTATAGTTTTTGCTCGTCTATAAAAGGCTTCCTGATTTAAGAATGTTCAGAGTTTTGGACTACACTGCAATAAACGCTTTTCTTACTTCGATTTTTTGACTTGTTTCTAGTCCAAATATCTAAAAGTTCTTAAATCAAGAAGCATTTTCTAGAAGAGCAAAACATATTGACTTGTTTTATGAAATAGCATGCCAAAATGAAGTGAGTTTTTCCTTAAACAAGCTAAATAATCTGCCAATGGGGTAAGCAGAATAATCTTACCACAAATCGAAAAACAAGATTATTCTGCTGACCCCACTGGCAGATTATTTAGCTTGATTTAAGGAGAAACTCACTTCATTTTGGCATGTTATTTCTTAAAACAAGTCAATATGTTTTGCTCGTCTAGAAAATCTTCTTGATTTAAGAACTTTTAGATATTTGGACTAGAAACAAGTCAAAAAATGGAAGTAAGAAAAGCGTTTATTGCAGTGTAGAAACAAACTCCACTACAGCCCAAACCTTTATGCTGCTGAATAATCAATCATCATTTGTTCTTTGACTAAGCTGGCTGACTTAAAATCAAGAAGGTAAAAATAATGTTGAACTGTGCAAACATGCAGTTGGAAAACGCAAATACAAAAGAAAGTAGTGATTTCTGAGTTTACTTTGACTTGTATTTCACTGCAGACAATACAACAAACATTATTGAATGTGTGTTCCTCATGATTTGTTGTTTTATTTTTCAAAAAATAAAAACACTTTGTAATGTCGCCATTTCTTTTCACAACACTTAAAAGATGTTTAGGGTCTGAAGACAGCAAGTGAGGAAGTATTAGAGGTGCCATTCTTCCTGCACTTTCTCTATTGGAGACAGGTCGGGACTGCAGGCAGGCCACTCCAGTACCTGTATCCTCTTCTTCCACAGCCAGGACTCAGTAATGTGTGCAGAATGTGGTTCTGCATTGTCTTGTTGAAATATGCATGAGCGTCCTTGAAACAGAAGGCAGCATATTGTGCTCCAAAATCTCTGTGTACTGTTCAGCATTAATAAAGCATCACAGAAGTGCAAGTTACATTTGCCAAGGGCACTGACACAACCCTATACCCTCACAGACCCTGACTTTAGGACTTGTTGCTGGTAACAGTCTGGATGATCCTTTTCTTCATTGGTGCAGAGCACACGGCGTCTATGTATCCCCCAAAACATACCTGAAATACTGATTGATCTGACCACAGGATACATTTTCACTGTGTGATGGTCCATCCCAGATGCCTTAGAGCTCAGATAAGTCGACGGCGCTTCTGGACACTGTTAACATAGGGCTTCCTTTTAGCACAGTACAGTTTCAACTGGCATTTGTTGATGTAACTACATGTTGTGGTACCCGACAAAGGTTTACCACAGTAGTCCCGAGCCCATGTGGTGATCTGGCTTATAGATGAATGAGGATTCTTGATGCAGCGCCCCCTGGGGGATCGGAGGTGGTTGTTCAGCTTAGGCTTGCGCTCTTGTCCTTTACGCACTAAAATTCCTCCAGATTCCTTCAATGTTTTAATGATGTTCCGCACTGTTGAAGGTGAAACATCCAAATGTCTTCATCTTTCTTTGAGGAACATTGTTTTTTAAAGATTTCAGTCATTTTCTCATATATTTGTTGGCAAACTGGTGATCCCCGGCCCATCTTGGCTCCTAAAGGACTAGACCTTTCTTCATAATCACAATAATCATAATTAAAAACACCTGTTGACATCACCTGCTTCACCTCACATCATTATTCCACCAGTTTACCTGATTACTGCTCCCCTCCTGACTGTTTTTGGCAACCCAGGCTCGTTGTGGAAACGTAGTCCCGCGGACATTCCTGGAGACCGCGGAATATGTCCCAGCGGGTACGTACGGCTGCAGTTTTTGTTTTCTCGAATCCGTGAGAGGCCGCTGTTGTGCACTTTTTCGCACCTCAGATGCCTCTCGCGAGTGTGGTTGGCGCTCGAGCTGTTCTCACTTGAACCCACCGAAGGCTGCTGTCTGACTGACCGGATGATTGACTGCACGACCGGCCAACCTGCCCTCCTCCTTCCCTGAACCCAACGAATTTTACCGATCAACCCGCCCGCCCGCTCGCTTGCTTCCCTAAACCCGAGCAACAGTTTGCAAAAGCCGTCCAAAAAAATAAAAGCCCCGATTTTTTTTTTTTCTACCACGTTTTCGGATTTCACTGCGTTCTCACCCTGACACGAAACTCGTTCACTTAATTTTTGGGATTCTGTTTTTGTCTTACCTGATTGCTGGAACCGCTCTTCCCCGGACTCGAAACCGGTCGCCGTTTTCGACTCCTCTCTGCATCTCGAGCCTGCCGACGTACACTGTGAGCTGAGTGGACAAACGGGTTGCAGCGGGGAAGCCCTCCACAAGGAGGTAAGGTAGGCGGGAAAGGGAACGGCATCACACCGCCCCGCAGTGTTCGCTTGAAAAAACTAAATGCGGCCGTACGTACCCCCCGGGATGTATTCCGCTGTCTCCAGAAACGTCCGCGGGACTACGTTTTTAAAATGAGCTTGGGTTGGTTTTTGGAGTGTGTTGCGGGTCTAAATGACAGTAAAGGATGTATATTTACCAAGGAACTGAAGTAGACCAGACAAAACATCAAATATTGTGTGTTCATATTGTCTGCACTCAAAAACAAGTCAAAGTAAATTTGGAAATCACTACTGTCTTTCTTTATTTGTTTTTTCCATGCTGTCCCAACTTGTTCTGATTTGGGCTTGTAGGTAAACTCTGGGTTTTTGGATGGTGTTGCTTGTTTTTAGGTTGTTCCAGTGCGTGTCAGTGGCATCCCTCAGTGTTGTGGCTGTTTTTCTGCTGTGTACGGTGTGTAACTGACCTGAGCGCAGCATTTACTGTGCAGTAAACTCTGTATTGTGTGTCTGCAGAGCCAAAGGCTTCCAGCATCAGAGGATGACCAACGGCGCCATGAATGTGGAGATCGGGAACCCGGCCTATAAAATATATGAAGGAGAGCAGGACGATGATGTTGGAGAACTGCTGGACGCAGACTTCACACTGGATCCTGACAAAGTAAGAGCTTCATGTCACTATACCCCAGCAGAAAGACAACAGTTCTTGAGAAAATAAGTTATTTATTTATTTATTTATTTAAATTCAGATTTGTCCACAGCCAAGGTCATTCAACACAGGGCTCTCAGGTCTTCTCAAAAGTTTCCTGCAGGCACGCAATATCATAAGACTTTAATATTAGGTTAGATTTAGGTCGTGACGTCAGGTGACCAAAATCCAATGTCTATCCAGTGTCTAAGGACAACGTTATTTTGACGTCCAATAACGACGTTGATATTTGGTTGATTTTAGGTTGGGTTGGAAAGTGACCCAATTCCAACGCCGAGCAAACATCTTAAGCCAACGTCATATTAACGTCAAATACTGACATTTATTTTTCAGATATGGCAACCAAAATCCAACGTCTGATAGACGTCACAGTGGTAACGTCCACATCAAGATGAAACATCATTAGACGTTGATATTTGGTTGATTTTAGGTTGGACATTGACGTCGGCCTGATGTTCTGACGTCAGCCCATTTTCAAACAAAATGCAACGTCGCCACGACATTGGGGTATAACATCAATCTGACGTCCTGTTGACATCCTGTGCCTGCTGGGTTAGTTTTTCGAAGTTGTGACTAGAAGTTTTGACGAGCACAAAACAGCATTACACTTTACACTCTCACTTTACACTGATTTTAAAGCGATCCTAGAGCTAAACGGTTAAGTTTGATCATTTTTAAATCCATTCAGCCGAGGCATGCAGGAGCACTTTTAGCTTAGCTTAGCATACATCTTTGAATCGTATTAGACCATTAGCATCTTGCTCAAAAATGACCAGCGAGTTTTGACATTCATTCATTTTCCTTTGGCTTAGTCCCTTTATTGATCAGGGGTTGCCACAGCGGAATGAACCACCAACTATTCCAGCATATGTTTTAGGCAGCGGATACCTTTCCAGCTGCAACCCATCACTGGGAATACACTTTAATATTCACACACAAACGCACTCATACACTATGGTCAGTTGAGTTTATGCTATTCCTCTATAGCGCATGTGTTTGGACTGGGAGGGAAACCGGAGCACCCGGAGGAAACCCATGCCAACATGGGGAGAACATGCAAACTCCACACAGAAATGCCAACTGATCCATCCAGGAATCGAACCAGTGACCTTCTTGCTGTGAGGCGATAGTGCTAAGCACTGAACCACTGTGGCGCCCGAGTTTCCACATTATTAGTTATTTCTAGGCTGATATGAAACTAAACTCTCATTCCAGCATAATAATCAAGAAACTTTGCTGCCAAACCAACCATGGTTTAGCAGAAGCGATATCACACTGGGCCTAAAAATCAACTAAATGTCATGCATTCTGCTTTCAGTTCCAGATCTGCACTATGAAGTAAATAAGCGAATCGTCTCAAAAACCGCGGAATAGTTGACAGTTCATTCCGCTGTGGCGATTCCTGATAAATAAAGGACTGAGCTGAAGGAAAATTAATAAATGAAAGAATTAATGAATATTTACTCTGTATAGCAACAGATCTGGGGTCTGTAAAAAATTAGTAAAAAATCTATATTTATAAAACGTATGCAATCATCACTCTAATGAAAGCACAATGACTACCTGGTGGTGCAAAGTAATAATTTATGAACTTTTTAGATACAGATGCGTACATGCACAATATCAACTTTAAAAAAAAAGGATGATAATTTATGCAGTCATGCACGTGTTTTGATCGATAATATGCCGGTGATTGACACCGTTACAGATATCGAAATTAATTTATGCAGTTATTTCTTATGCTGGTTAACAAAACTTGAGTAGGCCTGGACTACTATAATAAAGAAAATACATTGATATGCATTGAAATACATGATGAATACTCTTGACACATGAAAGTGTAAAGCCTGCAGCTCACAACAAACGTGGAGAGTTATTGCGTGTCATATTTAACAAACCGTTTCCTGCTAATTTGAAGTAATTTTGCTCACATGGATAAATAAATAATAATCAGATGATGTCATTACGCTGCTGTGCCGTCGAGAATTGCTATGGAGAATTTCGCGGATGGATAGATCAGTCCTTCACAACTGATCTCAGATCAGTTCATCCAGACATTTTAATCTGATTCAAGAACTTGTGTGAAGAACCAAATTAGCCAGAGATCAGTTATCAAGATG
The DNA here is from genome assembly GCF_052040795.2 of Danio rerio. Taxonomy (NCBI): domain Eukaryota; kingdom Metazoa; phylum Chordata; class Actinopteri; order Cypriniformes; family Danionidae; genus Danio; species Danio rerio. Next base: position 1,900,355 of record NC_141031.1, read on the forward strand.
AACAGATCCAGGATCTGCCAAATCATCTTAGATCATTTAAGCGAGCTATGAAGAACAGAGCCCAGGTGTAACATCTATAAATGTGTTTGTCTTTCAGCCGACCAACTTCACGAACCCAGTGTATGCGACGCTGTACATGGGCGCTCACAACAGCCGAAACTCTCTGGCCAGCACAGACGAGAAGAAAGAGCTGCTGTCACGAGGAGATGAAGAACCGCTGGTGGACCCGCTGGCTTAAACACACACAAACACACACACACAAACATACACACACGACATACCGTTTGCCTTTTTAACGAAACGAAGAAAACATGAAGAAAATCAGTTAAGTGTTAACACTGTATAAAATGTACAAAAATGGACTACTTTTGTATGTGATTGCAGTATTATATTTTGTTCTTTTACAATTCCTCTGATCACAAAAAAACATCGCAAGACAACGAACGATACATTTTCTACGACAACAAAAAGAAATATGCTTCTTTTTTCCTTATTTTTTGATTATTTTGATTTTTAGGTCACCTCCCTTTTACCTTAATAGCCACTACCTCTGTGCAATATGGAGTCAAAAAACACGAAAAAAAATATGAGATGGGAACAAATGACATTTTTTTATTTTTGTATGAGCTGTATAGAGAAAAAAGTGTTGTTCCGTCAGTTTGTCGTAGCATTGCGAGGGCAACTTTGACACGGAACCGATGTTGTTTGCTTCAAAACTTTCCACAATGTCAAGCGGATGTTATCGATTTTACAGTACGTGCCAGTTTTACTACTCCCGTTGTACGTTCATGATTATTTATAAGGATAATGGCTTTTCTCGTGCACAGATCCGAAACATTGCAATATTACTTACGCTTATTACCAACTTTTACACAAACCGATTTTTTAAGTGAGAACGTGCGTGTTGTAGATTTGGACGCACTCGACTGACGATGTTTATCATGATCTTTAAAAGCGTTTTGATCTAAAGGCTTCTGCTTAACTGCTTGAGATTAGTTTTATAGACGACAATAAAATTGTGCCTATGTATGAATCTCTTTACCAAACTAAACGTTTTGTTTTTTGGTGAACTGCACAAAATAAAGTGGGTGAGTCGGTGTGGAGGGAAAGAGAGAGGAGTTCAGCACACATGGCTTTCGGTGGTGATTTTGAGAAGATGAACTGAAAAACATTTAACATTCATTTTCCTTCAGCGTAGGCCCTTTATTCATCAGGGGTCACCACAGTGGAATGAACCGCCAACTATTCCAGCACGTGTTTTAAGCATTGGTGACCTTCCAGCTGCAACCCAGTACTGAAAAACACCCATACACACTCGTATTCACACACACACTCATACTAAACAGTTAATTTAGTTCCTCAGTTCCCCAATAGCACATGTGTTTGGACTGTGGGGGAAACCGGAGGAAACCCACGCCAACACAGGGAAAACATGCAAACTCCACACAGAAACACCAACTGACCTAGCCTGGACTCGAACCAGCGACCTTCTTGCTGTGAGGCGACATTGCTGACCACTAACTGATACAGTGAACGATTGGGTTTTGTATCTCCTGAGAATGTAAAGCGATATAATTATTTAACGAGTGCGAATCGTGACTATATGAATGACACTATTAACAATTATTAACAAGTTTAACGCACCCACAAACATTTTTAAAAAGCTAGCGCGCAGTGCAGACGTCATTACTGAACTCATTCATTCATTTTCTTTTCGGCTTAGTCCCTCATCAGGGGTTGCCACAGTGGAATGAACCACCAACTTACCCAGCATGTGTTTTAAGCGGTGGATGACCTTCCAGCTGCAACCCAGTACTGGGAAACACCCATACACACTCATTTACAAACACACTCATACACTACAGCAAATTTAGTTATCAATTATCAATTCCCCTATAGCACGTGTGTTTGGACTAAGAAGGAAACCCACGTCAACATGGGGAGAACATGCAAACTCCACACAGAAATGCCAACTGACCCAGCCGAGGCTCAAACCAGTGACCTTCTTGCTGTGAGGCGACAGTGCTAACCACTGAGCCACCGTGTCGCCCTTGAATTGTCATTCACTTATTCATATCTTCGTCAACTGATATAGTGAAAGATTAGGTTTTGTATCTCCTGAGAATGTAAAGAAAAGCGATATAAAGTAATTATTTAACGAGTGTGAATCGTGACCTTATTAGTGACATTATTAACAAGTTTAACGCACCGACAAACATTTTTAAAAAGCCAGCGCGCAGTGCAGACGTCATTACTGAACTCATTCATTCATTTTCTTTTCAGCTTAATCCCTTTATTCATCAGGGGTCGCCACAGTGGAATGAACCACCAACTTATCCAACATGTGTTTTAAGCAGTGGATGCCCTTCCAGCTGCAACCCATCACTGGGAAACACCCATACACACTCATACACTCCAATTTAGTTCATCAATTCGCCTAAAGTGCATGTGTTTTGATTGTGGGGGAAACTGGAGCACCCGGAGGAAACCCACGCCAACACGGAGAGAACATGCAAACTCCACACAGAAACGCCAACTGGCCCAGCTGGGACTCGAACCAGTGATTTTCTTGCGGTGAGGTGATTGTGCTACCCACTGCGCCAACGCATAGCAAAATAATTCTTAAAACTTAATTTTTTTTGTTGCAATTTATTTAACAATAAACGTGTAAGGACAAGAACAGAATAATGAGAATAACAATAATAATAATAATGGCAGCATGGTGGCGCAGTGGGTAGCACAATTGCCACAAAAAAGCATAAAGGCAGAAAATGTAATAGGTAAGATTTAGTTTTTTACATTTTTGTGTTGTTTGTATGAACTTTTGTACCAAACAAGTGTTTCAGGAAACGGATTAGATTAAATTTAACAGGAAAGGAGGATAATACATTTACATGCAGAGAAACACATGCTCTTTGGCGGCAATGCTTGTGCGCTCACTTTTCCATCGATGTAGAAAGGTGTTATAAAATTATAATTTTTGTAATTTAATAAAACTATTTGCATACTGACCACCAGGAAAGCTACATATATATATATATATGGCTCTGGATGTCCAGTCCTCCACTGCACCTTGTCAATATACCTTTAAGGTAAGTCTTTTCACACGGCGGCCATCTTAGAAACGCCTCTCGGGCAGTATGCTCGAGCATTCTGTCTGAATGGGGAAACATCAGATTCTCTAAAATTGCTTGCCAAGCTTACGATTACATGACATATTAGGAATCACCATTAGAATTAAACAACAATTTCTAAACATCCAAATCACACAAAATCTGTCTGGTCCAAGCCTCTCCACCAGAGTATCGTCAGTCCTTAGCTATCGATGATTGGCTCCTGTGCGAGATGGCGGGCTTTTTTCACCATATAACGATCGATGATTGGCTCCTGTACTAGTAGGCGGAGCTTTATTCACCATATTGACTGTTTTCTCGATTCTCTGCTTCAAGGTATTTCCTCTTCGATTTTTCTTCTGGAAAATGTTTAATTTAGCTTGAAAAAAATCTAAAGTCAATATTATTAGCCCTCTTAAGTTTTTTTTTATTTCATTGTCTACAAAACAAAGCACTGTTATTCACGAGTTTCCTCCCCAACCTAATTAACCAAGCCTTTAATATGCATTTAAGCTGAATATCTTGAAAGTTTTCGTCTAATATTATTCACTGTCATCACGGCAAAGATAAAATAAATCAGCAGTTAGAAATGAGTTATTATGATTAGAAATGTGTTGAAATCTTATTTTCCTTAAACGGCAGCAACAAAACGAATAAAATAATGAAAACAAAATCTGCAACATGTATTATTATTAAATAATATGATGATCCTGTGGTAAAAAATAAGGTGAATATTGTTTTCTTAACTCTACTTAAGTTAAACATGATGTTGCCAAAAGGTTATATAAAGGCATAATGTTGTGTAAAAAACTGCATGTCTTTCTGACATGCAGATCTCTTAGTTTTTAAAATCGTTGATAAAGACTGAGAAAAAGCTTTGTGTCAGGGTTTGATGAAGATTTTCAGCAATCAAACTGCAGATGTCGCCCTCTGCTCGTTTTAACAAGCAAAAACATTCTGCTCCTCAATAAAGTTCTGAGGCGACTGGTTCGATAGTAGCCTCTCTGGCTGGCTGCAGACTTGCACATGCAATCTTATTACTTTTTCAAAACATTTCTAATCATATTTAATAACTCATCTCTAATAACTGATTTATTTTATCTTTGCCATGATGACAGTAAATAATATTTTACTAGATATTCTTCAAGACAATTCTGTACAGCTTAAAAAGGCTTCACCGGGTTAATTAGGTTAACTAGGCAGGTTAGAGTAATTAGGCAAGTCATCGTAAAATGATGGTTTGTTCTGTAGACTATCAGGGAAAAAAATAGCCAAAAGAGGCTAATAATTGTGTACTTAAAATGGTGTTTAAAAAATTAAAAACTGCTTTTATTCTATAGCCGAAATAAAACAAATAAGACTTTCTCCAGAAGAAAAAATATTATCAGACATACTGTGAAAATTTCCTTTTGTTAAACCTCATTTGGGAAATATTTAAAAAAGAAAAACTAATTTATAGGGGGGCGAATAATTCTGACTTCAGTTGAAGGTATTTAGTATATTTGGATGTAATTGGCCACTTTTTAGCATTCTTGACAATATCTTGTTTTGTGTCCAACAGAAGAAAGAAATTCATAAGTTCAGAATCTCTCGAGTGTGAGTAAATGATAAAGAAATTGTTTTTAAGGTTTAGGTGAACCGTCTCTTTAAGGGGAAAAATATATGCTGTTTTATATCCCCTGGACAACAATTCATTGTCTTTTATTATGGGAAAAGTGCAGCATGGACATTCCACTGAACATCTTGTTTTGTTTACCTCAAACAGAATTTCAGGAAATCAAAATTATACATTTTGAATTATATATACTTTATTGGGTATCGCTAAAATTAATGTGTTTTTGGTGTATGTATATATATATATACAGTTAAAGTCAGAATTATTAACCAGAATTATTATTATTAACCCCTTATTATTATTATTAACCCCTTGAATGAATACATTATTTAAAGTGACATCATTCAGTTTTGATGGTCTTGAGGAGGCGACGCAGCACTTTTAACCGTGTGTAACCATGCACACAACAAACACACAAGCACAGTCTCTCATGGCTCTCAGAGGCTCATTTGTCTCCATTTTATGAGACAAATATTCAGAACTGAGGGGAATTTTGCTGCTTGGCAACAGAGTTGTTTATATGCAAACCATAGTAGTCTCCAGAGGGACACTTCCAGAGAGTCACACACCGACACATGCATGTTCATCTGAAGGCGAGATGCCCAGTTTCACATTTCACACACACATGCACATTTATGAGAACAGAAATACAAAGAAAATCATTTTTGCAGTGTCTTTATATGGCGTGTATTGTATTTTATCCATCTCATATGGTGAATACAACATTTTTTGGCTCTCCTGTGAAATTTATAGTATTTATAAAATATTTTCCCAATTCCTATGATATTTTTTCTTCTAGAGAAAGTCTTATTTCTCTCATTTTGACAGGAATATAGTAAAATATAATAAAATAAATTGCTTTAAAATGAAATATTTTGAACAAATAAACAGAAAAACCCATAAATATAATTTAATATAATATAATAATCAATTTATAAATGAAATATTTAGAATAAATAAACAGAAAAACCCATAAATATAATATAATACAATATATAATATAATATAATAATCAATTTATAAATGAAATATTTAGATAAATAAAATTCCTACTCTCACATATGTTCAGTGTGAACATAGATGATTATTATTATTATTATTATGATTGTGTTTTTTAATATTCAAATGGCAAAATTCTGACTGAGGAACAGTTGAATGTGCTGGCTGGTTTGTTATTTGCCTATTAAATAAAACTAGGCTACAGTTTTTAATTGAAAATGTTAAAGATTCCTATTTTTTATGATGTATGAAGTAATAAATTTATATTTTAATAATAAGTATTTTTTTTCTTATCTCTTTATTCTAAATCTTTAGGAAATATTTTTGGTACTTCAAAAAGTGATCAACCATTAAGCTAATCCAGTTAAAATAGTGCTTAAAATGTCACTAAAATGCAGTTTTTAAATCTCATAGTTAAATAAAAAATGAGGCGTATAACTGCAAAAAGGTCCACTTTTGGAGAAAAAGGAACCGCATAGGCTGGCTACGGGCCTGAAGGGGTTTTGCAGCCATGCAATATAGAACTATTTAGGTCCCGTAAAAAACTAATTTTCTTCTTATTTTTCATAATATTTTTATTCATTTATTTTCTTTTTGGCTTAGTCCCTTAATCAGGGGTTGCCACAGCGGAATGAACCGCCAACTTATCCAGCACATGTTTTACACAGCGGATGCCCTTTCAGCTGCAACCAAACATTTGGAAATTTTAATATTTTAATGTATTAAAAAATTATTCATTGTATTTACAATTTTTAAGTTGGCCTAAGTGGTTGGAAAAAAATTATATAGGCTGCATTTAAACAAACAAATTTAGTAACGTTCAGCTTAATTTGTTTTAATTCAGCCCATATAAATTGTTAGAAACTCTTAAAAATAGAATAATAAAATAATAAAATAATAAAAAATAAAATAATAAAAATAGAATAATAAATAGAATAAAAATAGAATAAATAATAATAATAATAAATAGAATAAAAAATAGAATAATAAAATAATAAATAATAAAATTATAAAAATAAAACTCTTAAAAAATATTTTTTTTCGGAATTATGCTATAATTATTTATTTGCTGAACATCGTTTGTTTTGTCGCACTTCTTTCACTCTGTCAGCCTCCACCGCATACAGTAAAGAGCACAGCCGGGTTTATTCTCGCGCTGTGTCCGTGTCTGGAGCGGTCTGGAGCGGGTCTCTGTGGCGCTAGGACCCGGGCGGGGTGTAGAGCTCCCGGCGGCGGCAGCGGGACTCTCTGGATCCCGCCTGAACTTCCTCTCACTGACGTCAGCGGCCGCTCCGGACACCGCGCCGAGGAAAATGCTGCTCTCCGTACCGCCGCGCACGGGATTCAACCCCTACAGCGGATACAACAGCAGAAACGGCAAAAAGGTACCGCGACCGGGCTTTTATTCCACTCTTTCCACACCCGGCGGCTTTTCCGTGGCTAATATGAGCTGCAGTGTCCTTGACAAACCAACTTGAGCTTTCTGCGGGATCATTGTGTCCAGAGCCGGAGAAAAGACGGCTCGGTTTGCTGGGAATGGCGGCTTTCATAAGTTTATGAAGATGATGATAATAATAGCTACATGGAATACGTCGTGTGTTTGGTTGCTAGTTATTGCATTTGTTGAATACACAAAGGCTTTGCTAATCAAGTTTTAAGAATAAGAGAATAACTTTGGTCCCATATCATGGAAAAATGTATGCTACTGTCCATCAGTGTGACATTGTTTGGAATTAAATGTATATAAATATCATTCAGATGCGGATATATTTGGTTAAACATTCGTGTTTGGTATGAACGGAGGGATGCTTTGATGTTTCTGTTTCTTTTTGCGATCTGAATGATTACGCGAAAGTTTTCGGCGGTGAGAAAACACATCGCCCCACCCCTGAAAACCCACCGTGACGCGCTCGACTCGCGTTAAAAATGGGAAAAAGTTTCTCTTCGGCGAGCTTTTGGCTTGTGTTTACGCCTCTTCTGAACCTCCATGTTTGTTAAAGGACCAAAGCAGTACATTCGACTTGCGACGCGAACGCAGCCAAACGCGCAACGCTTGGTGAGCGAACGCGCGTTTGGAACGCTTCCAGCATGTTTGTTTATGACGCGAGCGTTCTTGTCGCGTCGCGTAGTAGCGATGGATGGGGTTAAACAGTTACATAATTCAGGATGTGAATGTTCCATTGTTTCCCAGAACTTGGCCTATCAAATACGATATAGTAGATTGATGTAACACACATTCAAGAGCACAACCCACATGAAAGAATACTACAGGGGTAAAGTAGGTTTCATGTTCACACATTTGGACTTTCTCCTTAATTACATACATTCAGAAAAGTGCAAATACTAGATAGCCAATTAATGACTATCACAGTAGCACTTTGTTTATAGTTAATCAAGTATGCTAATGTTGTTTTGAAGTCTTATTTACAGAATAAATATTCAAAATATAGTGTAATAAACAATATGAGACCTTGTCAGAAATTAAAAAACTGATTGAATGTGCGAATATAAAGCCAATTGTACCTCTATTAGTAATTAATAGTAAATACTAGTGTTTTTGATTCTTATATTATGTAATAAAGCACTATATTAGTATAAACAATTACCCAATACTGTAGTTTTTTACAGTGATATATTATAATGTCATACACCACAGTTTACTGCTGTAAAAACTACAGTAGGCCTATACCACAGCATTTATTACTGTTTTATTAATTCACTATAGTTAATACTACAGTATGCTGAAGCATTCATTAGCAGCAAAGTGTTGTGAATACTATAATATATATAGAGTAATATACTTTACTATAGTATGGTTCAAATATGATTGATGTCACACATTTAAGAGCACAACCCACATGAAAGAATACTAAATAGGGGTAAAGTAGGTTTCACATTCACACATTTGGTCTTTCTCCTAAATAATATACTGTCAGAAAAGTGCAAATACTCAACCATGAAATCATATTAGCAGCCAATCAATGACTTTCACAGTACAACATTGTTCATAGTCAATTAAATAGTGCTAATGTTGTCTTGAAGTCTTATTTACAGACTAAATATTCAAAATATAGTGTAATAAACAACATGAGACCTTGTCAGAAGTTGAAAAACTGAACGAATGTGCGAATATAAAGCCAATTGTACCTCTATTAGTAATTAATAGTAAATACTAGTGTTTTTGATTCTTATATTATGTAATAAAGCACTATATTAGTATAAACAATTACCCAATACTGTAGATTCTACAATTATATATTATACTATCATACACCACAGTACTTTTACACACAGTAAAAACTAAAGTAGGCCTAAACCACAGCAGTTGTTACAGTTTTATCAGTTCACTAGTTAATACTACAGTTAATAAAAAGTGTTGTCAATACTATAATATATACAGTATAATATACTTTACTATAGTATGGTTCAAATATGATCGTTGTAACACATTCAGGAGCAGAACCCACATGAAAGAATACTATAAGGGTAAAGTAAGTTTCATATTCGTGCTTTTTGACTTCATTTATTCATTCATTCATTTCCTTTTCGACTTAGTCCCTTTATTAAGTTGGAGTCGCCTAAGCGGAATGAACCACCAACTTATCCAGCACGTCTTTACGCAATGGATGGCCTTCCAGCCACAACTCATCTCTGGGAAAGCATTTTGACTTTCGCCTTAATAATATACCTTTGGAAAAGTTCTAAATCTATGGGCTAAATTTAAACAAACACATAAAATGTTGTGTTGTTAACTTAATTTAACGTTAACCGAACTTAATTTGTTTGTTTAAATTCTGCCCATATCATTAGTTTGCGTCCCCTTATCTTTCTAAAACTTATTAAATCCAATGAATGTTTTATTTTCGCAGAAAATGTTTTGTGTGTATAATATATTCGTGAGAAGAGAAGCGTTTCACAACCCCGTGGCAGAAGTGAGCATTTCTCCCATGACCGTCTGCAGAAACTGTTGGCCGTATCCGGAGTTCAGCCGCAGGTTAAGTGCACATGTGGAGGATTGCAGGGGTGTCTATCTGCTGCCATCTCTCGCTCCTGTACCTGCGCCATATAAGAGTCAACAAAAGAGGGAACACTAAATAAACAGCAGCCCTGCCTCCAGACAAAAAAGGCTCTTTGTGAGCAGGAGGCCGCTGCAGATCCAGATGGCACGAGGTTTTGAATTACAGCACCGCCTTTAACCTGACAGTACTGTAAAAACTGCATTTCTAAGAATCCCGGTCGACATGCTTCAATTAGAGCTGGAAAATCTGACATTACCGTGTTTTGTTTTGCTACAATATACCCTCACCAGCCACTTCTGCAGCCGAGGCCACTTTATTAGGTACACCTTACTAGTACCGTGTTGGACCCCTTTTGCCTTCAAAACTGCCTTACCGTACGTTCACACCGAAAGCGGCGAGAGCGTGCAAGGTCGCTCTGGCTGCCCTGGCGACAACGCTGTCTGCCTTCAGCTCCGGCAGCGAGAGCGTCAAAACTCGCTACATTGATCTCGTATTTAAAGGAGCCATTGCAGCATATCAGTTACATTCCTGCATTAAACAAGTTTCTAGCGTGAAAATGTTGCGCACTTCTTATCAAATTCATATAACACTGGAAGATCAAGTTGCGTGTGGTGTGGCTTTGCTTTATTTATCCAATATGTGTCCATATGTCTGAAATATCCTGAAGCGGCTAGACTGTTTTGTACTGTCACGTCGTGCGAGTTTCCCGCTTTTTTGAGATAAATTTATATAACATTAATGAACATCAGTAACTCGCCAGTAACTTATTTAATGCATGATCCTGTAAGAAAACATTGTAAATCCGGCGACCGCAATCATCAAACCCTTGGGAACAACTGTGGTCGGAACCAAAGTTCACAGGTCTGTGTTCTTTGAACTCCTTCAAGCGGTGGACGTCTACATTCTGATTGGTTGCTGCTGAACCGCGTCATAGCTCATTACCATAAAGTTGACTTGATTTCAACTCTCCTCGACGCCCACGCCGGAGAAGACACGCCACGCTGCTCCTCGCCGCTTATCGCTGCCGGCTCTCATTGAAAATGAATGACTTCTGGCTACTTTGATGCTCTGGCCGCTTTCGGTGTATTGTTTCACGTACGGTTAATCCTTCATGGCATAGATTCAGCAAGCTACTGGAAACATATCTCAGAGATATTTCTCCATATTGTCATGATAGCATCACACAGTTGCTGCAGATTTGTCGGCTGCACATTCATGATGCCAATCTCCCGTTCCACCACATTCTAAAGCAGCTCTATTGGATTGAGATCTGGGGACTGTGGAGGCCATTTGAGTACAGTGAACTCATTGTCATGTTCAAGAAACCAGTCTGAGATGATTCACGCTTTATGATATCCTGCTGGAAGTAGCCATCAGAAGATGGAGACACTGTGCTCATAAAGGGATGGACATGGTCAGCAGCAATACTCAGGTAGGCTGTGGTGTTTATGCTCAATTGGTACTAATGAACCCAAAGTGTGCCAAGAAAATCTCTCCCACACCATTACACCACCACCACCAGCCTGAACTGCTGATACAAGGCAGGATGGATCCATGCTTTAATGCTGTTGAGGCCAAATTCTGACCCGACCATCCGAATGTGTCAGCAGAAATGGAGACTCATCAGAGCAGGCAACGTTTCTCCAATCTTCTTTTGTCCAGTTTTGGTGAGCCTGTGTGAATTGTGGCCGGTGAGTGTATATCATAATCCTAAATGTGTGAAGAATATTCAAATTTAGAGAGATCATGAATTTGAGACTGTGTTTAATATGTTGTGAGTTTTATAGGACTGCTCAGAGCAGCATTATAACAGAAGACATTCACAAACCTGGCTGCGCAAATACACACTGGTCACCTGTTCGTGATCTGTACAGGGTATGAAAACACACTTCACTAATGATTAACCCCCAGCCGGCCGTTTCCAGCACTGAACATGAAGGTCTGACGCTGTGTTTGTGTGTGTGTGAGCATACAATAGATTCAGTGTTCAGATCTTAGTGATTTCCTCTGATTTGAAGCATTGATGATGAAAGGCGAGGTGGCATAGTGGCTCAGTGGTTATCGCTGTCACCTCACAGCAAGATCACTGTTTCGAGTCTCGGCTGGCTCAGTTGGCGTTTCTGTGTGGAGTTTGCATGCTCTCCCTGAGTTCGTGTGGGTTTCCTCCTGGTGCTCCGGTTTCCCCCACAGTCCAAACACATGCGCTAGGTGAATTGTGTGAGTTAAATTGTCTGTAGTGTGTGAGTGTGAATGTGTGTGTGGATGTTTCCCAGAGATGGGTTGCAGCTGGAAGGGCATCCGGTGCGTAAAAACATGTGCTGGATAAGTTGGCAGTTCAATCCACTGTGGCGACCCCGGATTAATAAAGGGACTAAGCCGACAAGAAAATGAATGAATGAA